>NW_020173920.1:4401323-4437163 GCF_003031525.2 Neophocaena asiaeorientalis asiaeorientalis
GGAGAATTTTTACATATGTATAAACCACACTCCAGATTAAGATACAGACTGTTTCCAAAAGGTTCACTCGTATCCTTTCCCAGTCAGTATCTCCCTCCCTGTAACTAATGTATTAGTCATCAATTTTATACACATTAGTGTATACGTGTCAATCCCAATCGCCCAATTCATCACATCACCACCACCACCACCCCTTACATATATTTTGTAACTATTTTCTTGTAAACTATTTGTTTTTATGAGGTAGGCCTATGTATATAGTTTTTTATAAAGATCTATAAGACATAAGTGAAAAAAGGAAATCACAAAAGAATATGATTGCTTTAAAAAAAGATAGTGTGTAGTGTACAGAAATAATTTTTTTAAAAATTGGTTACATATGAGGAAGCAAATAGGAATGGAAAGGGATGATGACACATATTTCCTACATGTATTCATATATTACTTGGTTTTTGTAAATAAACAATATCCCAGAGAGTTCACAAATCTTCACCAATTATGTTAGATGGGTATCTGATCACACTTTGTTTTGTTTTCTGCTTATGGATTTCTGAACAACTATTAAGCTGTACTAATTCTATGTTGGTTTTAATATACTTGGTTACTAATGTCTAACATTGGCAGAAGGAATTCTTCAGCTTTGGGAAACAAAATTAAAATGAGACTAAACCTGGACTCCTGTTTTATCAACTGAGAGGTAGTTCTTATTCTCATAAGTTTTCAGAGTAAATATTTAGGTTGATGTAACTAAATATGCGGTTTGGATACTATTTTGTCTATAAGGGTTATTTATTCTTTATATGAGATCTTTGTCTAGATTTTATTTTAATGTTATATGCTACACGTTGGTGCTTTGGACAGTGGAACTTACGATTTTACATATTTGCAATCAGACATTTTTCCATTGTTTTCTTTAATTATAAAAGCTAGCTGCTCTTTGAAAATCACCCAAAGTTACCACCACTTGAAGACAGCCAACATTTGTGCCATTTTTGAGCAGAGTTGTTGTATGTGTTTGGATTTTTTTTTAACAAAATCCAAAAAAAAGTATTTAAAAAATATACCTAACCTCTTATAACCTGTCCTTTTATTCCCATTTCTTTTATGTTTTCCATTATATTACAGACTTAATATTTTCAGTGGCAAACAGCCTATTAAAGATGCTTAGATATTTAGAGATGTGCTCTTATGCTGATACTTTGATAAATCTTTTATATCTCTAAGTAGATAGTTGATATAAAATATGTATATAATAAAATCTCTATACAAAAATGGTAAAGAATCTAATCATAGACCATTTTTCAAATAGAGGTAAAAAATGTAGAATTTCTGGCATTAAAAAGAAACTAACATATTCCTTCTCCTGACTTGAAATGTCAGTTCCATTACTTTTGGGAAGACTGTATACAGTCTTACATTGTTTTGATGCTAGTACCTACCTGTTTAAATTCTTTTGAGAATTAAGGAACAATTTAGATTTGACTTTTACTTCCTTTTCTTCTGCTTTTCACTAAAATATATCAATACTCAGACTTCTAAGTTTTGCTCCAGAAATAGACCAAAATACCTGAGACAGGAAAATGAATTACACTCTTTCTGATAAATCAGCCAAGCAGCAAGCCAGACAGCCTTCAGCATAAATAGCTAATCTGGCTTTATTATATTGGATACATGCCACTTGTGTTTCAAAGCATTCAAATTTTGGCAAACTTTTTTTTTTTTTAAGGTATTTGTCACCTAAATCTCAGCCTTGGTCAGCATCACAGTCTGAAGTTGTGCAAGAAGACAGGAAAGACTCCATGTCTAAGGTATGTGGATGCTAAAGATATTCTTGGCTTGGCAAGTTTATTAATGCTATAGAATGTTAATACTTGCAGTTTCCTAACTTTTTTTAAGTCACTATAGTAAATGGAACAACCTTTCTTAGTCACCTTAGGCTCACTTAGGCTAGGAGTCAGCAGACCTTTTCTCTAAAGAGCCAGATAGTAAATATTTTAGGCTTTGTGGCCCAAATGGTCTCAGTCACAACTGTTCAATGATGCTGTTGTCATTTGAAAGCATCCATAACAATATATAAACAAATGAGCTTGTCTTTGTTCCAGTAAAACTGTACAAAAACAAGCACCAGGCTGAATTTGGTCCATGGGCTGTAGTTTGTACATCCCTGACCGAGATCATCAGACTCACAAAACTAAATAGGCTACCCCTGGTACCAGCTTCACTTAAAGGATTACACAATGGTAAACAAAGCGTGCTAGTAGGGTAGCATCAGACATCAGGCATATCTGTTCAGCAAGAGGCCTCACTGCAGAGCTTCTAAGTGATGGCCTGGAAGTGAGACTATGCAGAGGAGTGTAGTAACCACCCAGACTTAGAAGTCCCATGCCCCATAAGAGTAAATTATTTACTGTAACAACTCATGGGTGTGGCTTCCAGGGGTCTTAGGAAGGAACACAGCCAAAGAGTTGTAAGTCACTTACAGAAGCCCTGAGCTTTGGCTTCCTGCAAGGTATTTATAGATCACTCCTAGTTCTCCTAGTACAGATGCAGTTCACCAGTAAGGGTCATTTTTACCATAAACTATGTGGCCTAGTAACACAGGTGACATTTCACCTGTATCAGGCTTCCAGGAAAATAGAACTAGGAAAAGCCAGCTGACACCAAGGTCAGTTTCCTACATGGAAGTTTTATTAGCCCTTTACTCACAGGTTCCTAAACTTTTTTCAGTTTAGCTAGGTGGTTTTATAGCACCTAACATTTAATGGACGTTTATGTGCCAAATAATGTATTTATTTTCTTTAATCTTCATCACAGCCACCAACTCTATAAGGTACCCTTCTTGTGCCCAATTATAGTTGAGAAAACTGAGGCATGCAGAGGCAAGAGAATTGCTCAGTGTCCCTTAAGTAGAGGTATTAGAGGGAGAATTCAAGTCCAGATGGTCTGGCTTATGCTGGAACTAAGGATTGATGGGAGAGGCATTGTAGGCTGGGATTTTTTTTCCTATCCTGGTGTTAATATTCACAGCAAAACTAGGTAAGCAACCTAGAATTTGTCCAATCCAAACTACATTGGTTCATAAAAAATCTTATGAGGAATGATAAATGCAAAGCAAAGTAGGTAAAAGAACAGATTTAAGATCGCAAACAAGGAGGAATTTTTGTTTTGAAGCATGTTCTCATTGAAGCCTTTCTTCTTTTTTATTTTATTTATTTGGTTGGTTGGTTGGTTGGTTGGTTGCGCTAGGTCTTAGTTGCAGCATGCCTTAGTTGCGGCTCGCTGGCTCCTTAGTTGCAGCATGCATGTGGGATCTAGTTCCCTGACCAGGAATCGAACCCAGGCCTCCTGCTTTGGGAGCGTGGAGTCTTAACCACTGTGCCACCAGGGAAGTACTGAAACCTTTCTTCTTAAGGCTTTCTCATGGTCAAAACTAATCCTAGGTCTTAACTTACCCAAGACCTGTAAGTGAGAAGCACTATACTGGCTAAAGCAAGGGTTCTTAACCTAAAGTCTGTGGGTAGAACCCACAGAGTACATATGAACCTAGATATAAGGAAAAGTTTATCTTTACTTCCACCTGACCTCTCATTTTAGCGTTTCCTTTAGTTATGAATGTAGGCAGCAAACCAGTAAACCATAATACTGTTAACAGTACCTGTGACTTTGTCACCAATAGATAACACAGGTTTTTAATCACATTACATTTGTTGCAGATCTCTTGAAATATCGTTTATACTCATCCCTCCTTCAGTGTTATAAATTATTAGACTTGCCACTAGATCTTATTATTTAATTTATTAATAGATATGCATTATTACATCATAAATTGTAAGATTTTAATAATTGTGTTGCAATATAAATTGTTCCGTATGTATGTATTTATTTTTGGCTGTGTTGGGTCTTTGTTGCTGCGCGCGGACTTTCTCTAGTTGCAACCAGTGAGGGCTCCTCTCTGTTGCGGTATGTGAGTTTCTCATTGCAGTGGCTTCTCTTGTTGGCAGAGCATGGACTCTAGGCGCGTGGGCTTTAGTGGTTGTGGCGCACGGGCTTAGTTGTTTTGCGGCATGTGGGATCTTCCCAGATCAGGGCTCGAACCCATGTCCCCTGCACTGGTAGGCAGATTCTTAACCACTGAGCCACCAGGGAAGTCCCCCTGTGTATTTATTGTTATGTTTAAAAATATTATTCTCAAAGAGGTCTGTAAGCTTCACAAAAATGCCAAAAGGAGGAGGGTTTGTGACACAAAAAGGGATTAAAAATCCCTGGGCTAGAGGAAGTTTGTAAGATGAGAAGTCAAGTCATGGTGCCAGCTCCTGGCCATATATAGAACTAGTTTGTGGATTTTAAACTGTAGGTCTTCATGGGAGTGAAAATGAAGAAATACCTTAATCTAAATTGGCACACAGAATAAAAATACCATTAAGAATTAATATATCTTATTAGTAGTAATAATAATTACCTTATAGTGACAACTCAGCTTTGGTATCAGTGTAATTAGACTTATGTATTATGACTTGATGTTTTCCCCTGGTTCACTCAGTGTTTTTCTGTTTTCTACAGGAAACTGACAGCAGTGATGTGAAGAGCCCTACGTGGCAAGACACAGAAATTGAGGAAGACATGCCAACACTTTCTCCTCAGATACGCCTTGGAGTTCATGAGCAAGGTGCACAGTCTTCACTGGAGCCACCTGTGCCTCAGTTACGCGCCAGTGGTGAAGAATGGTGGCCTGAAGGAAAAGTCAGAACAAGACCAAGCAGTCATGAAGAAGAGTTGTGTGTCATAAATCATGAGGGACCTGAAGCCAGAGTTCCCTGCTCTGGAGAAGCTGCAGTTAAGCCTTGTGGCAAAACAGAGAGTCGGTGCACTGTATCAGGTATGACACAGATAATTAGAAATAACACAGCTGAGACAGAAAATGAAGAGTCTCACCTACTGATCGGTAAAGATACCTCCAAAAGAAAAAACCAGGAATCTTTGTCTGAAGCCGTCAGGGATCCATGCTTTTCTGCAAAAAGAAGAAAAATGTTCCCCAAAGCTGCCTCAGACCAAGAAGAAACAGAAATCAACTTTACCCAAAAACTGATAGATTTGGAATGTCTACTTTTTGAGAGACGTAAACAAGAAGAACAGGACAGGTTATTAGCATTACAGCTTCAGAAAGAGGTGGATCAAGAACAGATGAGGCCAAACCGGCAAAAAGGATCCCCAGATGAATATCAGTTACGTGCTGCATCCTCACCTCCAGACAAATTACTAAATGAACAAAGGAAGAATTCCAAAGATAGAAACTTCAAAAGACAAACTAATCTAGAGCATCCAAAACCTAGGAGAGGCTCAAAAAATGAAAATTGGCAACCTTCTTTTAAGATCCAGTTGAAACGTTCAGTTAATGGAAGAAAGATAACAAATTCTACTAGAGATAATTGTAATGTATCTAAAACTCCTCATTCCCTACAGCCTAGTAAGTCACAGAAAAGTATTTTTCAGATGTTTCAGAGATACACAAAGTAGTGCTTGGGTAAGGGGAGTGTTGTATAATCTAGTGAAGCTCTCTATCATAGATTCTTTTTAAATTTTTCATTAATTCTGCTCCGTGGGCATACTCACTGTCCTTAATTAAAGGACGGTGTGATTACAGGGGAGGAATATACAAATGTGTTTCTGCCAAACTCGGTTGTAAGCAAGTCCCACTCCTTTCCTTTTTTAATCACTGGTGTGCTAAATTTAAGTTGACAGTCCTTATGGATATAAAAATGCCTTGGCCAACTCCCAGGAAATCTTCATTTCCATGCGTTTCCCCCCATATGCATGTTTTGTGGCCTTCACGCACCTTTTTCTACTGACTAGCAATCAAAGCAACATTATAATCTACCAAGTAGCTAAGGAATCCAGGCAGGGTTTAGAATCTCAGTTTTCTTGCAACTTTCCCATATATTTGCAGAGCACTTGAAGTACATCTTTCATAACACTAAAGTAATCTAATTTCCATGTGCACTTCAATTACTTTAAGTATTACAGCATTTTTTTTTGACTTAAAATGGGTTAGGATCAACGTGAAAGCAGAAAAATCAGAGTTTTCTGGAAAATTAGGACTTAGCTGACAGAAAGGAAACTAGACTCTTGATGCAAAAGTAGCTAAGCTTGGGATGAGGCTGAGTGGGGTAGATTGACAATTTGGAGGCCTTGAAACTGAGTGGATGATCAGACAACTGGGTCCAGGCTGGAGTAGCTGGTGTAGTTTGGCAAAGTATTCTTCCTCGTGCTTTCTTTGCTAGATGGCACAGAAAACATTTGGGTTTTAACAGCTTTTCATACCATACTACCTAATCTGCTATTCCAAAAAAGCGGGGGGATGGGGATTTACTGTAGGAGAGTTATGTCGCAGTATCCTGTGTTGTAGAACCTGACTAACCATGTGTTTATTTCCTTATGTTAACCTTTGTATTGATACTGACTTTTATTTGTGTTTGTAGACAAAAATAGAAAGTATGATATTTGGGTTTTGCTCTGTCTTGCCCCCGAAAGTTAAATCAGAAGGCTGCTATTTCGTTTTGTGAAATTTAACTTAGAGACTATTAATCTTTTGTTTCATTAATAGGAACAACTTTGAGCAAACAACTGTTTTAACAGCATTGCTGCTGATATCTAGTTAGCCGTCCTTTTAAGGTAATAATGCAATGAACTGTCCTAGAGCTAATAATTCTAGCTTAAATTTGTCAGTGTTTTTATACATAATTAAGATTTTTTTCCTCCAAATTTTGTAACTGAAATTCTGTAATCTTTGCATATTTGATGGCGTCTACTTCAATATTGATTGGGTAATTATGGGTAGAATTCTGATGCTGATTTAAATTTTGGTTTGCCTTTTCTCAAAAGCAATTGTCCCCTGAGTAATGATTGTGCTGAAATGTAGTTAGAAGCTAACCAAATTTGTCTAAAATATATCTTTTCATCAAACCAATATTTTTTAAGACCAATTTTGCTTTACATTTTAGTGACTCTTCAAATTAAAAGTTATATAATTAAATCTTCCTGGAATAGTCCATGACCAAAAAGGGGGGAAAATAGTGTAATGTATTTAGGATTTACATATATAACCACTCATTTGTCTGTGAAAAAGTCTTCCTGACTAAAGTTGGTTTTAAGATAATTTTTTTTTGCGGTATGCGGGCCTCTCACTGTTGTAGCCTCTCCCGTTGCGGAGCACAGGCTCCGGACGCGCAGGCTCAGCGGCCATGGCTCACGGGCCCAGCCGCTCCGCAACATGTGGGATCCTCCCGGACCGGGGCACAAACCCATGTCCCCTGCATCGGCAGGCGGACTCTCAAGCACTGTGCCACCAGGGAAGCCCATAAGATAATTTCTCAATTAGTCTTTCTGATACTACCATGTATGCATTTTTGTGAGAAACTAGTAAATGTTTTGTGTCAGTCATTAGAATTTACTGATACTTTCCTCCCATTTTTATGGAAGGGATATGAGTGTGTTTAATTTCTCAGGGAGTGCTAGAACTACGCAGAGGTTGAGAATCTGAAAATTAAAATAATTGTTAAAAATTGAAATGGACTATGTGTTTTTCACAGTTAAAAATAAAAATTAACACATGAAAATAAAAAGTTCTGCATAACAAAAACTACCATAAAGGAAAATTGGAAGACATGGCAAACTTGAGAAGAAATAGATACAACTCATCACAAAGAGCTTATTTCCTTTATATAAAGTGTCTGCCAATACATTTAGAAAAAGACTAACAACCCAAAAGGAAAATTAGAAAAGTTTATGTCCCCAAGAAACATAGTTCCCAGGAAAGGAAATATAAGTGACTCTTAAATGTGTGAAAAGATGCATAATATCACTTATACTAATACTCATACATTTTTCCACCCTTCAGATTAGTAAAGGTGTTTTGTTTTGGGTTTTTTTTTTCCCCAGTCTTGGCAAGCATGTGGGTAAATAGGCACTCTTATATGTTGCTTGGTATGTATAGAAACTTTTAAAGCCCTAGAGAGGTAACTTGGTAATCTACCTCTAGGAATTTCTTAAAGCTGTTTTCACATATATGTAGAATGGCATGCATAAAACATTTTTGTTTGGCATTGTTTGTAATAAGCTTAGAAACAACCTTAATCATATCAAGAAACACTAAATAAATGATGGTAAAGTAGAATACTATACAGCAATTAAGCAAAAAACCCACTTTACTGATACAAAAAGAACTATAAGATATAGAGTTAAACAAAAAATACAAGATGTAGAGTAGTATATAGTGTGCAACCATTTATCCAAAGAAGAGAAATATATATTTAAGAGAGAGATAAACAGTGTTGCCAGCAGGGTGAGAAACTGGGTGGCTGGGAGACCGGAGTGGAAGAATGACTTTTCTCTATATGTTCTTTTATACTTTTAAAATTTTCAATCATATTGAATATATCATCTCAAAATTTAAATGTTCTTAAAATATTACAAGATTAAGGATACTTAAACATCTCAACCTATACCACTCTAGACAGTGCTTTTTTGCCTTTAAATTCTAAGACTCATAGGAAGGTTTTTCGGTGCAAAAAAAAAATAACGCAAATTTTTGGAAATAGCGTTGTGAATGAATTTGAATATATTTAGCTTTAATATACTATTTTTAAATTATTTGAAAGCAAAGCTTATGCTTTTCAGGTAGCAATGCTGCAGACCTGCAGTCCTGCTGAGAACAATGAGAAAAGCCAGATAAAGATGTAAAATTTTTACATTTAAAAATTAAAATGCTTTACTTAAAAGCATCAGAAAGCTACTGAAACAATGAGGACTAACTTAGGGGCTAAGATTCTAGAGAGGGGAGATTTGAGAGGTAAACTGATGTTTGCAACCACTTTTTTGCTTGTAGCATGTGCCTGTTCTGAATGCAGGACGAGAATCAAGGCTGCTGCTGGTGAACAGAGAAACCAGCAGAGCTCTGGGCCATCTCATGAAGCTAGAGTGACAGTATTGGAGACTTGAGGGTCATCAAACACAAGGTCGGTTTTCCCATCAAGATAACTGCAGTTTTGAAACTGTTCAGAGCAGAGGCTAAAAGGCTGAAAACCTCTGAAAAGCAGAGAGGAGTTGTCGTCAGGCTCACACTGCTGATGAGACAAGAACAGAGTTCAGGACCTACCGGGGAAGGAAGCCTGTTGAACACACCAGGGCCTCAATTGAAAGCCCGAGCACAGAAGTCTGCAAACTGCATCCCAGGGGCCAAATCTGCATGCCGCCAATATTTGTAGAGCCTGTGAGCTAAGAATGGTTTTAAATGGCTCTTCGATTCCTTAGTTCACATATAAGGAATTGAACAATGGGACTAGTAATTTGTGCATGAGTTTTGGACCACCAAAACAAGGGCATGTCGTGCAGGAGGGAAGAAAGAATAATTTCCTTCTTAACTTGGTCTCTATCTGTTAATCTCACTTTCTTAATCTGTAAATGGGAATGAGTGTAACTAAGAGTTGCTATCAAGAGTTAAGGGTAGTGGGACTTCCCTGAGTTGCTATCAAGAGTTAAGGGTAGTGGGACTTCCCTGGTGGTCCAGTGGTTAAGAATCCGCCTTCCAATGCAGGGCACACGGGTTCGATCCCTGGTCGGGGAACTGTCCCACATGCCACGGGGCAAGTAAGCCCATGTGCCTCAATGAAAGATCCCGCATGCCGCAAGAAAGATCCTGTGTGCCGCAAGTAAGACCCGACACAGCCTAATTAATTAATTTAAAAAAAAAAAAGAGTTAAGGGAAGTAATAGAGCACCTGGCACAGGCCCTGACTCAAAAAAGAACCTTAATAAGTGATAGTGACTTTCTCCTGGCTATCCTTCAGCCCCACTACTCCATCACTCCCACTTTTGGGAGAGTTTCACTTTATCCAGTGACTTTGTGTACCGTAAGTACCCACGTGTGGCATCCAGTAAATTGCAAGTTACCTTTTGTCTACTCATGAAGACTACTCACCTCTCCCCTACCAGATGTATCTACAGCTCCATGTCACAAGAGACCCCTGCCCATAAGTTCCCCTGTGTCACAGTTCCCAGATTGCAAGAGACTTTGGCCTCAGAAGAAACCATTTCTCAGAAATATTTTGTGGCTTCCTCAAATTCCTATACAAGTTCTACACATTTGGTATGCATAAAGGTTTGTGAATCACTACAGACTTTGAAATGGGGAGTTGGGCCACTACTGTATGTTTGCCCATATCTTAATTCCTGTGTAAAGATCTTAAAAAAACAATCATGACTTCAAGTTTTGAGTCAGTTTTGTTCTCCCCAATATATATTTCCTTGTTTTGGCAGGACTTGGAGCAACATGGACCCTGAGTTCAACTTAGGGGACCGTTCTCTTACTTTACATTTCACTTTACGTTTCTCTTCAACTTGGCTTTTGTGGTCCCAGGCTGCTGCAGTTAGGCTCTACCCATGAAACTAGTTGAATCCAGAAGGTTTTCTCTCAATTGGAGATCATAAATTGAGTTTGCCCATCTTTTGTATCATTCCTCTTCATTTCTTAAGACCCATAAAAAGTTTGGGTGTCTCTGTTTTTTACTGCAGGATTAGAATACCACTCCCTGGTCAGTTTATACTATACTAGACAAATGTAGATTATATTGGACCTGTTGCTTGGGATCCACTTAAGAAAGCAACCAAAATAGGTATTTCAACAGAGGAAATGCAGTATAGGAAATTGGTTAGACAGGTGTTGAAACAAAAGGGAACACAGATAACCCAAAGATGATAACTGCAGGAAATGGCTAGCACCCTCAAAGCTGGGAAACACACAGGAAGGGTTTTGGTTACTAGAATGTAGGTGCTCAGGATTATTTTGGAGAGTGGGCCCTGCAGACTTGATGTTCAGACCTTTGAGAAAGAAACACCTCCCAGCTACTGCTGGTACTCTGAAAGGGCCCGGTGAGTCTGGTTCTAGAAGAGTTGAAGGCATTTGGAAGCTGGGGTCAACTGTCACTGCTGGGGCAACACTGATAGGAACAGCAAAAAAAATGTCCCTTTTTCCCTTCCCTTCTAGTACCTCTCATAAGTAATAGAACTTAATAGGAAGCTTGCTGGCAAAGGAGTCTGGGAGAGTCTGGAAAAGTGTTTTTTATATCCCAGCGGAGTTTAAAATGGCAGGCTTGAGAAGACAGGCAGGAGCTAAGAGATAAGAGGGGGAAAAAAATACAGCAGAGAAGTTTTCCGTAAATAGATTCTAGTACAAAGATGTCTTGAAATCTCTAAGGCAAAAACTTGGAAAGTTCCTATCCTGTTAAGATGGAGTAATATGTGTGGGAAATTATGCTTAAGCACAAATGCCCAGAAGAAGTAAAACCTCATAAAGGATCTATGGAAGAAAACTGGAGAACCTTCCCAAGTACGTGTAGAGAGCCCTGCCAATTGTTCAGTTCCTGTATACCCAAGTGTCCCCATCTCGACCAGAAATGATGATTAGAGAGTAAGGTTTGTGTGTGCCACCCTATACAGAAGCTAACAATCACCTAAAGCCACCATTGTCCCGAGTGCCTACAAAGCTTTCTAATTCCTCACCTACCAGGATGCCAAGAACCCCTCTGAAATTTCTTCTACAGAAAATTAAGGCCATCAGACATCATCGCTAAATTCCCAGAGATCCTAGGAGGGTACGCCCTAGAAATAATAGAACACCAGGATAAGGTTTAAAGGAGGGCATTTTAGTAATTGGAATAGATCATAATGAAGCAACTCCAGAGTAATCCTAGATTGCAAAAAATAAGATGACAGGAATTATGTAATAATCTTAGCAAGAGGCACTGAGATAATACCTAATCAGTTTGGTTTCAATGTGACAGAATCTTTCTACTCCCAAAGAACTTGAAGTGCTGTAGTTTATACAAATGTATTCTAAGTTCATTGACTTGAAAAATGTTCAAAATGATTGTCCTTTTGGAAAAGCACCTTGTAAACAAAAAAATGTACTTGATTCCTTCTATTGGAAAATGCTTAGAAAACTTATAATTAAAGCTTTTATTTGTATAAAGCTACAAATTACATTAGTTAACTGGTTTACTTTTAGAAGAAAAATATTTTTTTTGGTGCTGATTAGCACGTCACAAACCAAAAAGTAGATAAGAGGTCTAATTGCCTAAGACTTAGGTCCTTGGTTGGGGAGAAGTGGCAATTTTAATGTTGCATAATAGCAAAAACTACCAAAAAAACGGGAGCTAAACCAACCATGCCTCTTTTCTTTGGTTTAAAAAAATAATTTATGGGGCTTCCCTGGTGGCGCAGTGGTTGAGAGTCCACCTGCCGATGTGGGGGACGCGGGTTCGTGCCCCGGTCCGGGAGGATCCCACATGCCGCGGTGCGGCTTGGCCCGTGAGCCGTGGCCGCTGGGCCTGCGCGTCCGGAGCCTGTGCTCCGCAGGGGGAGAGGCCGCAGCGGTGAGAGGCCCGCGTACTGCAAAAAATAATAATAATTTATGCATCATGTATTTTACTGAAACCTTTATTCCAAATTTAGTGGCTTCTGGGGAGGGATAAATTAGGAGGTTGGGGTTAACACATACACATTACTATGTATAAAATAGATCACCAACAAAGACCTACTGCATAGTACAGGGAACTATGCTCAATATTCTGTAATAACCTATATGGGAAAAGAATCCGAAAAAGAAAAAAAAAAAAAATATATATATATATGAATTACTATGCTGTACACCTGAAACTAACACCACATTATAAATCAACTATACTTAATAAAATGTTTTAAAATATATTTTTAAAAAATCTAAACAAATTTAGTGGCTTCTACATTAAATTATCTTTAAATGTCAAAACTTTATTTTGACACTTTAATTTTATGGAATGTGGTTTGTGTTTTTCTCCAGGGTCTTGAGAGGAGTCGCTACAGAAAACATTTATTTTAAATGAGGTTGAGGGTTTTTGTTGTTTTGGGTTTTTTTTCTCAATGTTCTAAGACCATTTGTATTTATTTTCTGTTTGCATTCTTTGCTTATTTTTCTATTAGGTTGTCAGACATTCTTCTCAGTTTCTGGGGCCTCTTAATGTATTAGGAAGCTTGACCCTTTTAAGTAATGATTACAAAAAATTTTCCCCATGGGAATGAGTCCCCACACACCTGGGAAAAGATTGATTGTTTGATAGCCATGGTAACAAGTAACCACCAGAACAGGTTATAAACCTGTCTAATCAATCAATGACAACTTGGTTCATTGAACACACCTCTGAAAACCAACCAATCAGTGACAGCCTCATGCTTTGAAAACCAGCTAATCATCAGTTGTCTCAGGACAGTAAACACACTTCCTGCACAGCCAACACCGTCACACTTCCCTGTGAGATCTGAGGTTTTCTTTGTGCAGTGCAGTCACCTGACCACCAGCATACCTGTGCTAACCACTGGACTGCCAGGGAATTCCTTAGTCTTATATTTTGACAGCAGTTTGCCATTTATCATTTGACTTTAATTATGAGATGCTTTTTTTTCCCCCATGCTGAAGTTTTTGACCTTCAAATAGTTTAATTTTTCAATCATTTGAAAAAATGGATTTTTTTTTGTTGAAGGAATTTTCTTCACAGCTATAAAGATGTTACCCTTTCCCCTCAGTACATGTATATTTTATATGGTTTTATTTTTTACATTTCAATATTTTTTTCTCATTTGATGTTCAACCTGGTGTAGGGAGTAAGGTACGGTCCAACTTTATTATTTTTTTCATTGTTTATTCAATTTCCCCAACACCATTTTTTTAAAGTCCATTATTGCCACTAATCCGAGAGCCTACTTATATGCTAAGTTTCCGTACATTAGGGTCTATTTCTGGATTTCCTGCTTTGTTCCATTGGCATGCTACCCACCCGTGCATTGATAGCATATTGTTTTAGTTACTGAAGTTTTATGATACAGCAAGTCACCTCTCATTGCTTTTTGTTTTCTCCCACAGTATTTCAGCTATTCTTGTTATTTTTGCATATCAACTCTAGAATCTCATTCTGTTGCTGTCAGTCTCTTACCCCCAGCCACTTCCTTTCCTTCATCACCAGTGGCTGCTACCAAGGGATACTACCTCTGCTTTCTAAAAGTATTCCCTCTCTTAAATCTGCCACCACTGGACCTATGTAATTTTTTGACTTTTCCTTTCCACCTCCCCCTGCCACCCTCTCCAAATGCTCTGCCTGACTCTGTTCTCAGATCTGCTCATAGGACTTCCACTCAGAATGGAGCCCTCACCTTCTGCAGATGAATGCTTGCTGATGTTCTTATGAGATCCTACCTTTAGGACCCCTTGGCACTTCCCATTCTTCCCCACTGCACCTTTTTAGCTCCCCAGGTTGGTTATTCTGGTAAAAAGTGTTTGAGGCCATGCTGGGGAGCCTTATGCGTCAGGGAACTGTAAATGGGCTCTAGGAGCTAGAGGGTGGCCTCCACCCAACAGCCAGCAAAAAACTGAAGTTCTCTGTACTACAGCTGCAAGGAACTTAATTCTGCCAACAACCATGCAAGCAGGGGAGTGGGTCTTTCCCCCAGTGGAGCCTCCAAATGAGAACTAGCCCTGGCCAACACGTTGACTGCAGCCTGGTGAGACCCTAGCCGAAAACATAGCTAAACCGTGCCCAGACCCCTGGCTGACATAATATAGGTGTGTCATATCAAGACATTAGGGTTATATTGTCGTGCATCAACTTAACTAATACAGGTCCTATGGCATGGACTGAGAAACCACCCAGCTTGAAATGGCCTTTCCTCCCCATTCACTGCCCCCAAAACACCTTCTCACAAGAAGTCTTGCTACTTTGTCCTTAAACTAACCCTAACTCACTAAACAGTATAACACGTATCTGCTGATTGCCCCTCCTTTTCACCCTTGTCCTGGGAATGCCCCGGGAGGACTGTAACCTGTAAGGACTAAATCGGGGGGCTCCCTGACCCTCTGATGTCTAGTTGAGTTATGCCAAGAGGAGCCATAGCAGGAAATCAGAGAGAGAGAGGGGAGTACGATTGGAACATTAATCTCCCTGACTTCTCTGCAGGATCACCGAAGCCTGGCTGGCTATGCCCCTCAACTGGAAGTCAGAGCTCCTGTGAAGGTGCACCCTCCACACAGTCTCCCTCACCACACAGCCTCTCTTTCCAGGTTCTGGCAGCTGCTTCCTCCTCTCTGCCCCTCTGGTGCGGTGGGAACAGCTCTCTGGCATTGCTACAAAGAACCATCTTGTGCTTTCCCTACACCACGCCCACGCCTTTGTAAGTAATCCCTCGTCTCAAATTATCCAGTTTAACTGGGCCATCTATTTCTCGCCAGGCCCCTGACTGGTACTGTTAGCTACACTAAGAAGCATACCAGATATTAAAAGTCATGGAAATGTTCAAATATCTTGAAAACTCATTAAACAGTACTATTAAAATGGATGCACTTTTATTACATGTAAATTATACCTCAATAAAGTTGATTTTTAAAAAATTAGCCCATGAAATGGACCCATGCCCATTGGCTCCCATGGCCCACTTGATGATCCTTTGCATATTTCCCATGACACAAGAGACCCCTGCATACATGCTCCCCTGTGACTCAAGAGATCCCTGAACCACAGAGAAAAATAGTTAACAGAGGAAAAAAAAAAAAACCTTCATGGCTTGCTCAAGTTGCTATGCTAGTTCTATATATTTGTTCTGAATAAAGATGTAATACAAAAATATATATATTTGTTTAATTGAAGTATAGTTGATTTACAATGTTGTGTTTCAGGTGTATAGCAAAGTGATTTATTTATACATATATATGCATATATATTCTTTTTTAGATTTAGATTTTTAGATTTAAATATACCTTAGGTAAAGTTTTTTTTTTTAATTTTTATCCGAATATAGCTGATTTACAACGTTGTGTTAGTTTCAGGTGTACAGCAACGTGAATCAGTTATACATATACATATATCCACTCTTTTTTAGATTCTTTTCCCATATAGATCATTACAGAGTATTGAGTAGAGTTCCCAGTGCTATACAGTAGGTCCTTATTAGTTAACTATCTTACATATAGTAGTGTGTAAAAGATATATATTTTAAAGTTTGTAATCTTAAGGTACTGAGAGAACTGAACCTCAGCTGCATGTGTGCATCTCTATTTCTTCTTCCTGTCTGCAGATTTTAGGAAATGACAGCCTTACTTTTTTTTTTAAATAAATTTATTTACTTATTTATTTATTTATTTTGGCGGGCTTCTCATTGCAGTGGCTTCTCTTGTTGCAGAGCACAGGCTCTAGAGCACAGGCTCAGTAGTTGTGGCACACGGGCTCAGTAGTTGTGGCTTGTGGGCTCTAAAGCACAGGCTCAGTAGTTGTGGTGCACAGGCTTAGTTGTTCCGCAGCATGTGGGATCTTCCCGGACCAGGGCTCGAACCCATGTCCCTTGCACTGGCAGGCAGATTCTTAACCAGTGCACCACCAGGGAAGTCCCAACAGCCTTACTCTAAGTTTGGAGACTGTCATCTATTTCCTCTACGCTCTCCCTGCCATCCCTCATTTTAGTTATTTTCAACCAGTAGTTAGGAGGAAAAGACACCTATTCCCATGTACTATTATATAACTACCTATTGTATTCAAAATATTATTTATTAATTTCAATGACAGGTTTCCAGGCATTTCCAGGCATTTTCTTTGAAGAAAAGTTAAAATTCAGAACATTCCTGGAAATGCTGTTGAAAAATGACCTTGCCTGTGATGCTACCAGTATCTGCTCTCCCTCCCAAGTTACTTTCTCCAGAATTTCTGCTTTTCAAAACACCTTTCAGGTTTGTGCATCTCCAGGTTCTTGTAAATGTCTAGCAGGGCTTATTGTGGTAATGGAAGAAAGAGACTGTGTGGTCTTTTGTGTGTATCCTTTTATAACTTGGACATCAGTCAAGGACTGCACTATTAATATCACATGCTTTTTGGTATAAATATAAGTATGTTAATTAAATTCAGAAACAATTAAATTTCTCCACCCTCACTCTGAACAAAAGAAATCAACTTATCATTACATATTTTTAAAGTCCTAATTGCAGGCATAAATGTCAGGGTTTGAGATTAAGGTAGTCTTATGAGTCACACTCAGGATTATAATTTATTCTGATATTAGCCTTGCTACAATGTGTGCCAAGAGCCTCAACCTATTCAATTTCATTCATCACCTCTAAATTAAGTCTTGTTTGGGGACAAGTATAGAGTCCCAACTAATCAAAATTGAAATATGACTGCATAAAGGTAAGACATGATCACATTCTCAAGAGCTAACATTTACTGAAAACTAACTACGGGCTAGGCACTGCACTGTGTGCTTGATATCTCATTTAATCCTTTCAACAATTCTATGAGGTAGACACTATTACTGTGCCTATTTTACAGATGAAGGAAACGGAACCTCAAAGAGATTATTTGCCCAAGGTCAGATGGCAAGAATGAGGCCAAGTCAGGATTTGAATACAGGACTATTTGACTCTAGATACTGAACTCAGACTCACTCTTCTGTTCAAAAAGGAAATAAGCTCGGATCTGATTTATAATAAAAAAGGAAGGGATTGTGTGCAGTTTTAGGCATCCAGTAAAGGGATGGCATGCCCCATTTTACAGAGGAAGAACGTGAGATCGGGGCAGGTGTCACTTCCCAGGGGCATTCTGATAGTAAGTGGAAAAGGCCAGGATTTGTATCCAGATTGGAGTCTAAGGCCCATGTTCTTTCAAGCAAAATGTGCTGCCTTGTTAAATATAAATTATATAAAATAAATATAAGGATTATATAACACCTGAAATTTATAAATCGTACTTATTTCTGGTGATTAGAGCTGAGAGTATGGTAAGATTTCCCTTTTCCTACAGAGGGGAAGAGCGGTGGGCCTGGGCAAGTCTCAGAACACAGTGAATGGCTGGTAGAGAAGAATAAACTGCAGAAGAGGAGGGAAGGACCAGAGAGATAGGTCGAAAATCAGCAGGTGTGGTCCCAGGAAGCCAAGAGTGAGACTGTTGTAAGAATGGGGAGTAAGGAAACGTCAAATTCTATTGAAAAGTCAGTTGAGATAAAGACTGATAAATGTCTATAGGAATTAGCTTTGAGGTCTTAGGTGACCCCAGTAAAAGTGGATTGGGTGCACCGTGAGCAGAAATCATATTGGAGCGGGTTCTGAGGTGAGGGGAGAAAATGGAGAATTTTCTAAGATCAGATAGATGTGGATTCAAATTTTGCTTCTGGTTGGGCAGTCTTCTTAACCTCTCTGTTTCCTCAACTGTAAAACAGAAACAAAAAGATCTTCCTCACAGAGTTGTTGAGGATATGAAATGATATGGCAAGTGTGTGTCAGGATAGGTTTTTGGAATAGTAACCAATGTTTTACCTTGTCTTTGCATTATTTGGTCCTTCCCACATTTAGTCAGCTGGCCTGTTGGACGTTTATTCCTTCAGGAAAGATTCACCCAGGAAGAAGCAGAGGAAAAAGAAGTTCTATGCTTTTCAGTCTCAAAATCTACTCCCCAGAGAGAACTCAACACAAGAAGTATATATTTGTAAGAATACCTGATGCTGAGTGAAGGGAATCAGAATTTGCCAACCCAAAATATGCTACTTGGGGGCTTCGCTGGTGGCGCAGTGGTTGAGAGTCCGCCTGCCGATGCAGGGGACACGGGTTCGTGCCCGGGTCTGGGAAGATCCCACATGCCGCAGAGCGGCTGGGCCCGTGAGCCATGGCCGCTGAGCCTGTGCGTCTGGAGCCTGTGCTCCGCAACGGGAGAGGCCACAACAGTGAGAGGCCCGCGTACCACAAGAAACAAAAACAAAATATGCTACTTGGTATAAAGATTATTTTAAGCTGAAGACATTTGAGATTCAACAGACACAGAAAAATAGTCTTCTCAAAGCCTCTTTATGTGACTCAAAGCAACAATGTCTTGGAAATAAGGCTGCCATAAATTACTCTTCAGGGCAGACCTACTCCCAGAAGGGAGAATACGAGTAAAACCTACCCCAAATTCCTTCTCCAGGGAAATTTTATGGCCCTGAAGTAGACACGAAGACCACTCATACCTATATAGACAAAGATTATTATGACTTTTTAATATCCTGTTTATTCTCCTAAAACCCCCAATTTAAAAAAAACTTTCCAAAAAGTCATTTCTCTTCCTGTAAGTGCCTTTCTCCCTCTCTTTTACCTACTAAGATGGTATATAAGCCCCAAATTCTAAGTACTCCTCTGAGTTACTCATCACTGAGTTTTCCTGCATTTATGTGCATTGCATGTGAAAATAAACTTTTTTTCTTCTGTTGAACTGTCTTTTGTCAGTTTAATTCTCATGACCCCAATAACTAAACTTAAGAGTAGAGGAAAAAGTTTTTTCCTCCCCTACATGAGTAAGACAGGATTTCCTGACCTCAGCCCAAATAAAGACTCTGGGCTGGTAGAGGGGAGAAGAAGGAGAAGCATCACAAGTTCAGGTGCAGTATGTGTCCCTAGAGAAGGAGACCCTTTGCTCAGATCTATGCATGTCTCAGAAACATATCCAAAACAACATGGAAATAGAGCAGACAACCTTAGAGCTTGCTTTGCCCCATTGTGGAATAGGAGCAGTAAGGCATTTCCTGTATGCTCAAGAGTGACACAGACATGTAGCCCTGAGGGCCTCTGGACCCGAAGGAATCCTGCAGATGGGAGCAAGGGAGAACCCTACAATGCCTGGGGGCCACTAAGCACCAGACAGGCTGTGCCAATATCTCAAAGATGGTGGTATGAATAGATGACAACCAAGGACCACATATATCCCCTAGGGGAACTAATCAAGACACTCTAGAACTTAGGCACAACTTGGGTAAAACATGAGGAAACCAACTTAACTGAAACTTGCCATCCCAGATGACAAGGGCTCAGTAGAAATTAAACTATAGAAGAGTAAAGATATTGTACAACTACTTCTCATTCAAGATTAGTATCAGGGCTTCCCTGGTGGCGCAGTGGTTGCGAGTCCGCCTGCCGATGCAGGGGACGCGGGTTCGTGCCCCGGTCCGGGAAGATCCCACATGCCGCAGAGCGGCTGGGCCCGTGAGCCATGGCCGCTGAACCTGTGCGTCCGGAGCCTGTGCTCCGCAATGGGAGAGGCCACAACAGTGAGAGGCCCGCGTACTGCAAAAAAAAAAAAAAAAAAGTATCAGCTTAAAAAAAAAAGATTAGTATCAGCCATTTGTGGGGCTCATCTAGGATGTCTTAGAATTCTGGGGTAACCCGTATCTACTTAAAGACTGAGTACTAACCCTAGACTAGGATTAGAGCTGAGCCATCCTGAGACAAAGACCATGATCTGGTTGGAAACTTGGTGTGTAGAACTGATGTGACCCCTCAGAAGTCTCTGCTGATTTCAGAAATACCAGTGGACAGTGATGAGACCAAGTATGAAAGAGGCCTACAGAATGATTAAATTCCTTGACAGACACAGGGTGATTGATAAAAGAAGGCTCCTTGTTAGAGTTTGCATTTATGATTAAATTTCCTAAATCAGAGAGGAGTGAGGTCATTGTTCCGGATTGAATTACATGCCCCTAAAAAATACATATATGTTGGAAGTCCTAACCCCCAGTACCTCAGAATGTGACCTTATTTGGAAATAGGGTCATTGCAGATATAATTAGTTAAGATGAGGTCATACTGGATTATTTCAAGCCCCTAATCCAATATCACTGGTTTCTTTACAAGAAAACGGCCATTTGAAAATGCAGAGACACACAGAAGAACGCTGTGTGATGGGAGAGGCAGACATTGGAGTTATACAGCTCTAAACCAAGTGCCAAGGATTGATGGTGAAACCGGAAGCTAAGAGATAAGCAAGGAATAAATTCTGCCTTAGAGTCTTCAAGAGAGCATGAACCTGCTGACATCTTAGACTCCTAGCCTCCAAAACTGTGAGAGAATACATTTCTGTTGTTTTAAGCCTCCCACTTTGTGGTAATTTGCTGCAGCCCTAGGAAACTATTACAGTTATTATAATGCCCTTGTCCCAGGGGGAATTTCTAAAAGACTGAGCCTCTTTTTAGGAAAGGAATAGTAATTTCAATGGCACTAACCCCAGTTGCCAAAGTAGAGAGGCACTCAAAACCCTTCCAGAACTGGTGTACCTCTTAATCTGCTGTAAAATTGGTGGCCTGGTTAGGTGGTGAGAAACTGAGTTTTGGAGGATGAAGCTAGTCTCTACAGTACTGTCTAGCCCCTGGCACCCAGGGGAGGAATTATTTAGGACCTTAAGATTGCTGCTAAGAGTTTAGGGAAGTGCAAACATTTCTCTCCCTGGCCCCCACCACTATTACTTTGTGGTAAAAATGGACAATTCCTAAATTCACAAAGAGAACCTACAGCTATTAATGCAGAAGCTAAGAGTTATCAGGCCTGACTTCACTGAACCAGTACCAGCCTGCTTACCCCTGGACATCTTGTTATGTAAGAGAAACAACTTGCTATTACTTAAGCCACTTGTAATCAAGCTTTTTTATTCATAACTTTTCCTAACTAATGCCAATGACAAAGTAGGAAACAGGATAAACAAAACCACAAACAACCTCAGGGTATGGGCAATATGTTTGGGAGATTAAATGATGGCTATCCAACCCCTAGACCACATAAATATTCCCTGGTCTGGAAATAATAAAAGTTAAACTGAGTTATGGAAAAAATAAAATTGCATTTTTCGTTACATGAGTTTGTACACTAAGATTTATACTTACCAAATGGTAGGGAATTCCCTGCTGGTGCAGTGGTTAAGAATCCGCCTGCCAATTCAGGGGACATGGGTTCGAGCCCTGGTCCAGGAAGATCCCACGTGCTGCAGAGCAACTAAGCCCGTGAGCCACAGCTACTGAGCCTGTGAGCCACAACTACTGAGCCCGTGTGCCACAACTACTGAAGCCTGCACGCCTAGAGCCTGTGCTTCGCAACAAGAGAAGCCACCACAATGAGAAGCCCGCGCACCGCAACAAAGCGTAGCCCCGGCTCACTGCAGCTAGAGAAAGCCCGCGCGCAGCAGTGAAGACCCAACGCAGCCAAAAAAAAAAAGATTTATACTTACCATGTGGTAACTGTCATCTGACTGAAAATGTTATTCCTGTCTTACCCTTTGAAGTCTTACTACCACTCTAAACAGTACTCATGGTCATTCTCGGAAAATTCACTTCTATTCTACATTTCTTGATAGAAATCACCATTCTTTCTCCTCCCAAACTTGAAGGCTTGAGGTTGTCCTTCACTTTTCCCTCTTTTTCATCTCCTTCCCTCTTTTGACATCTGATCTATTATTTCTTGCTTTTCTTTCATCTCTCTCTCCTCTCCCACTCTCTCCCCACCCTCTTTGTCCACTTGCCTCCCTGTCTTTCCCCCTTTCCTTCTTGAAGCCTTCCATTATTGGGACTGTTGACATTTTTAGTACATTAACTCCTCCCCACAATGGAGCTGCAGCTCCATCAAACCTGATCTGTGGAGGGAGGTGTTTGGACAGACTGTCCCAGAGAAAACGACTAAAAATGCTGGATACTACTTTAAAACAAACAAAACTTCTTAAAACCATCAAAGAGATGACAAGATAGTAAGGAATTACTGGGCCAAAGCCAAAGAGAATGTGGAATCTCAGAAAGGAAGAGGGAGTTCTGAAGTCTCCTCTTTTCGAGGGCATATGCCAGATGTGGCAAACATGAGCTGCAATTTCACAGCCGCTTGGGGTCTAGAGTAAAGAAGTCAAAGTTCAGGGTCATGCAACGTGGGAAGTGGTATTAGTTTGCTCGGCCTTCCATAACAAAATGCCACAGACTGGGTGGCTTAAACAACAGAAATTTATTTTCCCTGCAGTTCTGGAGGCTAGAAGTCTAAGATCAAGGTGCCCATAGGTTTGGTTTAATTCTGAGGCCTCTCTCCTTGGCTTATAGTTGGCCACCTTTTCTCTGTGTCTTCACACGGTCTTTCCTCTGTGCACGTGCATCCCTGGTGTCTTCTTTTGTGTCCACATTTCCTCTTAATAAAGACACCAGGCAGATTGTATTACAGCCACCCTAAGGACTTAGTTTTAACTAAACATCTCTTTAAAGTCCCTATCTCCAAATGCAGTCACATTCTAAGGTGCTTGGTGTTAGACTTCCAACACGCAAATCTGAAGGTGACTCAATTTAGCCCAGGAGTACAGTATAAAGCACTCCCATGACACTAGGACTTCTCTGATGAGGGAGAACCAGAAGTAAATAAACCTTCCACCCCATGTCACCGTGGGGCTGCCTGCGTGGAAGTTTGCCTGAGTGATGGGTAATGGGGTGTAGGAACTGTCTCTGAGAAGCCATAGCCCCAGGCCTGCTCTCACATGTTGATTAGCAGCCCCAGTTCATATCATCTGCATGGTTCAGAAAGCCTCATGAGCTTAGTTTAAATTGTTCCTGGGGCTTCCTTGGTGGTGCAGTGGTTGAGAATCCGCCTGCCAATGCAGGGGACACGGGTTCGAGCCCTGGTCCAGGAAGATCCCACATGCCATGGAGCAACTAAGCCCATGCTCCACAACTACTGAGCCTGTGCTCTAGAGCCTGCGAGCCACAACTATTGAGCCCATGTGCCACAACTACTGAAGCCCATGTGCCTAGAGCCCATGCTCCACAACAAGAGAAGCCACTGCAGTGAGAAACCTGCGCACTGCAACGAAGAGTAGCCCCCGTTCACCGCAACTAGAGAAAGCCCACACACAGCAATGAAGACCCAACACAGCCAAAAATAAATAAATATAATTAATTAATTAATTTTAAAAAAAGAGTTATAAATTGTTCCTGGCATGGTAGTGTTGACGTTAAGCAAATAGACTGCCAGATATTTCTCCAACAAAGATGGGTTTATTCAGGATCACCAGAGAACTGCAACTGGGGGCCTATGAATATGGTGAGCCATGTGTAAGTTCCCACACAGCAAGGGAAGGAAAAGCTTTTATAGAGAGGAAAAGGAAGTTGGGAGGGCTAGAGTAAACAAGGAGTCCATGGCTTTTCATTGGCTGAGTCACAGCTAGGAAAGAAATCTTTCCTCTTCCTGTTGGGCTCTGCTATGGACACAGTGAATGAGAGCTCCCCCTTCTGGTCTCAAGATTCTTATTTAATTGAGGTTTCTATTTATTAATTTTTTACAGTAGTGCCTCTAAATGGTTGGCAGGAACAAAGGTAAATCTTCTTTAGAGAAATGTGATTTCATCTTAAACTGCAAAGAATTCCCATAAGTCATGTTGCAAAAAATAAGCACCTCACATTAAAAAAAAAAAAATCTAAGCATACACAGAGAAATCCAGTCACAGTGGATGAGAAACAGGATAAATAACAGACAGAATGAACAAACATGCAAAGTCTTCAGATACTGGAATTACCAGACAAGGATTAAAAAGTAACTATGATTATCATGTTTAGAGAAATAAAATACTAGCTTGAAAGCACCTGCAAGGAACAAGAAATGCTTTTTAAAAAAAATACCTAACTGGGAATTCCCTGGCGGTCCACTGGTTGGAACTCAGCGCTTTCATTACCAGGGCCCTGAGTTCCATCCCTGGTCGGGGAGCTGGGAATCCCACAAGCTGCACGGCGTGGCCAAGGAAAAAAAACCTAACCAGATTTGAAATATAAATAGAATTTATAGAAATAAAAAATACAATAATTCGATTTTTTAAGGTATTTCATATGTTTTAAACATACAGAAAATTTGAAAGAACACCTGTATACTACTACCTAGATTCAACAATTGTTAACATTTTATCATAGCTCTGTTATAGTTTTTAAATTTGCTGAACCATCTAAAAGTAAATTGCAGACATCATAATATTTTACCCCTAAATATGTTAGAACGCATCTCTGAGAAATAAAAACCACTTTTTCATAACTACAATGTTATCTCATCTAAGAAAATTAATAATTGCCTAATGTCATCTCATATTGAGTCTGTATTAAAATTTTCAGTTTGCAGAAAAAAAGTTTTCTTTTTAAAAAAAATCTCTACCTTTATTTCCCAAAGATGCCTTAAACTTATTTTATTTTATTTTACTTTTTGGCTGAGCTGTGTGGTATGCGGGATCTTCCCTGACCAGGGATGGAACCCGAGCCCCCCTGCAGTGGAAGTGCAGAGTTTTAACCATTGGACCACCAGGGAAGTCCAAAAAAAAGGTTTTTATAGCTGTTTTCTTTTGGTTTTTTGTTTTTTTATAACTAGGATCCAATGAAGGCATTGATTTTGGTGTTTTCCTTTTCACTCCCTTTTCATCTAGAACAATCCCCTTGCCTTCTCCCTCTTCCACTACCTGCCTGCCCCCGCCCATGACATAACATTTTGAAGAGACCAGTATGGTTGTCTTGTGAATGCCCATATTCCGGATTTGCCTAAGTGCTTCCTTATAGAGTCCTTTAACTTATTTCTTGATCTTTCTGGTAGTCTGGAAATTAGGCCTAGAAGTTTGCTTAACAATTTTGCCAAGAATGTGTCATAGGTGATGCTGTGTATTTCCTAACATATCACATTAGGAATATGAAATATCAGGCTGCCCCATTCTTAGTAATATTAATTAACTTTGATCTCTCGGTTGAGGTGACGATTGCCAGACATCTTCCCCAAAATGAAATTTAAAAATCCCTGGACTGTTTATCGGCTTCTTATAAAGTCAAACATGCACTATACAATCCAGCAATTCTACACCCAGGTATTTTCCCAAGAGAAGTGAAAACTTACGTTCACACAAAAACTTGTACATGAGTTGATAGTAGTTTTATTCATAATGGCCCCTAGCTGGAAACAACCCAAATGCCCTTCAACTGATGAGTGCAAAAATGATTGTGGTACATGCTTACAACTGAATTATATTCAGCAATAAAAAGGAATGAAATACTGATATAGGCAACAACGTGGATGAATTTTAAATGCATTATGCTAAGTGCAAGAAGCCAGATTCAAAAGGCTCTACCCTGTATATTCTATTTACATAACATTCTGGAAATAGCAAAAAACATAGGAACAGAAAACTCTAACCCTAAACCAAAATACCAGTTTTTTTGTTTTTTTTTTTTTGCAGTACGCGGGCCTCTCACTGCTGTGGCCTCTCCCGCTGCAGAGCACAGGCTCCGGACGCGCAGGCTCAGCAGCCATGGCTCACGGGCCCAGCCGCTCCGAGGCATGTGAGATCTTCCCGGACCGGGCCACGAACCCGTGTCCCCTGCATCAGCAGGCGGACTCTCAACCACTGCGCCACCAGGGAAGCCCCAAAATATCAGTTTTTAAATCTCATATTGAGAGACAGAAGTTTCCAATGACCAACATATTCCTACACCACTCTCCTGGTATGAAGGAACCTGGAAAGTTTAAGTATCACTCAGAAGGATTCTAGGTAAAGGTAAAATCAGAACAAAGGAAGCAGAAGAATATTTCATCATGCTCAGAGTGAAGCTTTATGAATGGAGCAGATTCTGACAATTTCCTAATTAACACCCGTTCCCCTCCTTCTTCCTAAAAGCACCAGACTTTAGGGAGGTGTCCACCTTCCTCCACAAAGCCATATGTTTTACTAAACCAGTTATGTTTATCTCATATCCCTTGGCAGGGACAGCTTCAGGAACAGAATTGTGACTCAATTCAGACTGATGCATTTTGAAGGAAAGTCTCTCAAGGGACTTCTAGGAAATGTTTTCTTTCTCAATTAAAAAAAAGAAAAAAAAAGGCAGAAGAGATAAGTTGGCTCTTTTTCCTCTGGATGTTATTGTATCTGGATGTGATGCTTGGAACTGCTGCAGCTTTCCTGCTAACAGCTTAAGACAAAGCTCAGACAGATGAGGGAAAGTCAAGAGAGAAGCAGACCTGGAGCCCTGTGGTACTGGGCATAGACACTGCCCTAACTTTTATTATTTAAGCCAGCTGAGTAGGAATTTCCTGATAGAATACATAATACTTAATGCCTGTCCCACAACGTAATATACCTTTTTTGGTGACAGTAACACTCAGCCCACCTGAAAGATGAAAAAAATAACTAGATATTTTTATTCTTTGGATTTTCTTTTTATATTTGCAGTATACACCACTCCTCAACCTTCTTGTCAGCTCCTTTTGTTTAGGTTCAAATCTCATCCCTTACATTACAGACAGTTCTAGTTTTAATGTAGTCAAATTCATCACTTTTTTGCCTTTATGGTTTGTGATTTTATGTTTTCTTTAAGAAAATTTTTCCCTTCCTTGATCAGAACCTCCTGATTCACAACTTCAGGGCTTTCCAATCACCTTCTGGCCTATGTGAATGGCGCCCCCTGGAGTACTAAGTGCATGGCATCCCCTCCTTGAGTTGTGCAAAGCAGTTTGACTTAAAGTCATTAAGAGAAGCCACTATACATATGCTATTATGAAAATTGCAAAGTTTTGCTCTTCTTACTTGATCTTGAATAAATCTGTAATTTATTTTTGTATCTGATATAGGGTTAGGATCTAATTTTATTTGGTCCCAGGGTCATTGATTGTTTAGTCCATCTTTCCCTCACTGATCTGTAATGTTGCTTCTGTCACAGTGTCCATATATGTTTGTGTCTGTGTCTGGAATCTCTATACTCTATTTGTCTATTCCCCACCAATACCACACAGTCTTAGTTACTGTACCTTTATAATAATTCTTGATATCTCGTAGGCAAAACTTCCACCTTGTTCTTCTACTTTAAAAGTGTCTTGACTATTGTTGATCCTTTGTTTTTGAATTTTAAAATCACCTTATTAAAATACTGGAGAAATCCTGTGGGATTTTTGATTGGAATTACATTGAATTTATTGATTAATGTATAGAAAATTGGTATCTTTATAACATTGGGTCTTCCTATACATGAATATAATTTAATTATTTAATTATATAGGCATTTAATGCCTATCAATATAGTTTATTATTTTCTTTATAAGACCTTGTGAATTTTTCTTGATCTATACTTAACGTATTTTATATTTTTAGTTGCTATTGTGAATGGGATTTTTTTTTTTTAATTTGTCTTTGACTGCGTTGGGTCTTTGTTGCTGCGTGCGGGCTTTCTCTAGTTGCGGTGAGCAGGGGCTACTCTTCGTTGTGGTGCACATGCTTCTCATTGCGGTGGCTTCTCTCATTGCGGAGCACGGGTGCTAGGCTTGCGGGCTTCAGTAGTTGTGGCACGCAGCCTCAGTAGTTGTGGCATGCGGGCTCTAGAGAGCAGGCTCAGTAGTTGTGGCGCATGGGTTTAGTTGCTCTGTGGCATGTGGGATCTTCCTGGACCAGGGTTCTAAGCCGTGTCCCTTGCATTGGCAGGTGGATTCTTAACCACTGCACCACCAGGGAAGTCCCGTGAATGGGATATTTTAAAAATTACAGTTCCAAACTATTTGCTGCTCATCTTTAGGAACACAGTTTTAAAATATGCATTTTAGTTTTATATCCAGAAATGTCCCTGAACTCTTTTATTGGTTCAAAAATTTGTCTGTCAGTTTGCTTAGATTTTTCTATGTAAATAGTCATAGAGTATATAATAACAGTTTTTTTCTTCTTTAAAAATTTTTAATGTATTCTTTCTTGTCTTACTGCTAAGGCTAGGACTTCTAGTATATCACTGAATAGAAATAGTGATAGAGTGCATACTTATCTTTTTTTTTTTTTTTTCTTTTTGTGGTACGCGGGCCTCTCACTGTTGCGGCCTCTCCCGTTGCGGAGCACAGACTCCGGACGCGCAGGCTCAGCGGCCATGGCTCACGGGCCCAGCCGCTCCGCGGCATGTGGGATCTTCCCGGACCGGGGCATGAACCCGTGTCCCCTGCATCGGCAGGCGGACTCTCAACCACTGCGCCACCAGGGAAGCCCACTTATCTTGTTTTTGACTTTAAATGTTTTATTATTAACTATAAAGCTGTTTACTCTGTGTTTTTAGTAAATATACTTTATTAGGTTAAGCAAGTTTTTTTCTCTACCTAGAGCATTAAGGATTTTTTTTTTTAGTTTTGTTTTGTGAAAGGATATTGATTTATACCAATGTTTTTCTGTATCTGATCACATGGATCAAATGGTTTCTCATATTTAATTTATTCTACTATCGTGATTGCATTGAAAGATCTTTTTACTGTAAAATTATACCTTCATTCCTGAATAAATCTGATTAAAAAATAAATGTGTACATGTATGTACATATGTGTCTGTGTTATTGGATTTCTAAATTTTGGTTCAGTATAACATTTTTATCTCAGTTAACCATAAGTGAGGCTGAGCTTTCATTTACTGCTTTGTTTTCAGAAAGAGCTATTTGTCCCTTTTGTTTCTTTTTCTGGAATAATTTGCATAAGTTTGGGATCATCTGTTTCTTTTCTTCTTCTTCTTTTTTCTTGGTAGAAGTCACCTGTAAAGTCATCTGGGCCTCGTTGTTTATTTGTGTGGTGGAGTCAATTTTGTTAATTGTCGTAAGTCTACTCATAGTTGAGTCAACTTTGGTAAATTTTATTTTTCCAGGAAACTGCCATTTATCTGTTTCCTAATTTATTGGCATAATGTTCATAATATTCTCTTAGTTTAAAAATCACTGCTGTATCTGCTATTTTCCTTTTTTTCTTAATCTAATTTGTAAAAGGATTTAAATTTTACTTGTTATTTCAGAGAACCAGCTTTTGTATTTTGTTTTCTATTTTATTTATTTCTGCATTTTCCCCTTCAAATTTCCCTAGGTTAACTCTGCTGTTTCTTTATTAACTTCTTGATTAGTTATTGAGCTGTTCATTTTCTAGCCTTCTCTAATATAACCAGTTAAGGTTATAAACTTTTACTTTAGGCACTGTTAAAACTGCATTCCACAAATTCTGATATGTATTTCCATGACAATTCAGTTTTAAATATTTCTCACTTTCCATTTGTTTCTATCAACTTCCCTTTGCCCCTCCAGACCCACTCACTTCCTTCCCTCTCCACCCTGCTCTCTGCCCCACAGGCTGTTGTGTCCTCTGTCTTCCAGCTGGGTTCTGCTAGTGGGAATTCCTGGCAAGAGATGGTAGAGGAGAAGGAAAACGAGGTCAGGGTATTTATTTTCCTGGTCTCTTCTCTGTGAGATTGCTGGTTACATTCCTTGACAGAAGGTCACTGCTTCTTAAAAGATGGCCTGTTCTGCAAATAAGATTCTCTTTTGGTATTCCAGTAACTCCTCCATCTCCTGTCCCTTTGGACCTAGAGGTTGTGACTGTTCCACTGTTTCTAGTCCCAGATCCTCCATTGTCCCTTGATTCCCATATATCCTGCCCACATCTTTAAAATTTGTTTTTTAAAAATTGAGTGACCATCTGTTATCTGTTGGAACCCTGAATGATATACCACTTTTATTTTGTCTTTGGTCCATGACTTATTTAGAAGTTTGTTTTTAATTTCCAAGTATGAGAGTTTTTTAAAAGTTATTCTTTTAAAACTAACTTCTAATTTTTTTTTTTTTTTTTTTTTTTTTTCCGTTCGCGGGCCTCTCACTTTCTTTGGCTTCCCAAAAAAAAAATGAGATTTTTTTAAAATTTTTTTTAATAATACTTTTTTTTTTTTTTTTTTTTTTTTTTTTTTTGCCGTACGCGGGCCTCTCACTGCTGTGGCCTCTCCCGCTGCGGAGCACAGGCTCCGGACGCGCAGGCTCAGCAGCCATGGCTCACGGGCCCAGCTGCTCCGCGGCATGTGGGATCCTCCCGGACTGGGGCACGAACCCGTGTCCCCTACATCGGCAGGCGGACTCTCAACCACTGCGCCACCAGGGAAGCCCCTAACTTCTAATTTTTAACTGATCAATATTTAGAGAACATGTTCTATATCATCATGATTCTTTGGCATTTGTTGAGAATTGCTTTGTGGTCAATTTTTATTTTGTTCCACAGGTGCTTGAATAGAATAAGTATTTTCTGTACCTTTACTACTTTTGCCTGATAGATGGGGGTTGTATAATTGTATGTTTGTCATTTCTTCTTTAAAAATTAATTTTTCTTTATACACACTTGAGATCATGTTACTAGATGCATACAGATTTAGAATTATTTTATTTTCCTGGTGATTTGTTCTTTTTGTCATTGACCGCCCCCCCCTTATCTCTAATGATACATTTTGCTTTAAAGCCTATTTTGTCTGAAATGAATATAGTTACTCCACCTTTCATTTCCTTAATAGTACTTCTGCATGTCTTTTTTACTTTTCCCTTAATTTTTCTTTATCCTTATGTTTTAGGTATATCTTGTATCAACAGCATATAGTTGGATTTTTTTAAGCTACATAATCTAATTATCTGGTTTTTAAATAAAAGAAATATTGTCATTTTAGCTTACAATCAAAGTATAGTACATTTAGGATTCAAGGGATTTGGATTCCAGTCTCTACCCCACTGTTGTGTGACCTTGAGCAACTCTTTCAAACTCTCTCTCAGGAGAGTAGTGATAAAATAGAAGTGTTGAATCAGATTATCTTGAATATCCCCTCTAGCTCATTTACTGTCATTCCCTTCAATTACAGTAACATGTTACAAATAGATTTGTGACAGGGACTCTTAAAACCAGACCTAAAAATAAAAACAAAATCCTAGTGTAATTTGGTGAAAGAATTCAAATAGTAACTGATGTTTAGCTTTGGGTATTTGCTCTTTGTCATCTAAAACTTTAATTTTCCATCATTCAATGTATAATACTTTTGCAGTTCAATTTTCTGAGGACAATCCATGTTTTTTAAAGAACATATTTTCCATGATTTGGGGGATATATATATTTTCTTGTGATTCTGAAGGTCTTTCATATTCTTTTCTTTTTTTATAAATTTATTTATTTTTGGCTGTGTTGGGTCTTCGTTGCTGCCCATGGGCTTTCTCTAGTTGTGGAGAGCAGGGGCTACTCTTCGTTGTGGTGCACGGGCTTCTCATTGCGGTGGCTTTTTTTGTTGCGGAGCACAGGCTCTAGGTGCACAGGCTTCAGTAGCTGTGGCATGCAGGCTCAATAGTTGTGGCTCGGGGGCTCTAGAGCACAGGCTCAGTACTTGTGGCTCACGGGCCCAGGTGCTCTGCAGCACGTGGGATCCTCCTGGACCGGGGCTGGAACCCATGTTCCCTGCACCGGCAGGTGTATTCTTAACCACTGTACCACCAGGGAAGTCCCTCTTTCATATTCTTTAACAATCCAAAACTGATTTTCAAGGTTTTGTTATTAGTTTCCTGCCTCCTTTTCTTTTAGCCTACATTTTAATTTCTACAAAATCTTTTCTAGAGTTGTGGATACCACGATCTTTACCAGTTTTTCAAAAGATTAATCTAAAAATGACATCACTATATCTGAACCCTAAGACCTTGGAAATAAACCTACAGATCTCATTGTTAGTCTCTCCATTTAATGGAGGTACAGAAATAACTGCATCTAGTTTTTGTAGAGAGACTATTTTATTTGGAACCCCATTTTTCATGGTTGGCTATAGTGACACAGACTTTAGGATTAAGGCCTTTAGGAAGGAAGAGGTCACACTGTTTCTTGCTTTGGTTTTCACCTCCATTTTTGCACCTTTGTGTTAATGTGAACCAAACAGCTTCCCAAATCTACAACTGGTTCCTGGGCTTCCTCAACCCACCTAGAAAACTGCAGCAACCTAGGAGGTTGTCATTTAACTGACAATACTCTTGGTTAGGAGTCTGCTTTCTTATACACCAATCATATAACCCTATGGTTACTTTGATTTAACTTGGTTATTTTTTAATTCATCCCAATAGCGCATTTACAGACTCTTAGGATGGGTCAATTCTCCAGATGACTCATCTCATCTTTTATTGGGCCATTTTTCTGTGTAGATGCAAAATATGTGGGTGGGAGGTGGGAGGCTAGAACCTAAACTGAGTCTCTTTATGTTCAAGGTGGGTGGATCACCAGATTTGAGTGTACTCCTGTAATTGTTTTTTAAAGTACTTTAAATCATATAGTTAACATACTAATATTACCTCTGTTTAAAAATAAAGGATAAAAAACCCCTCAAGGTCCGCTTTCACCATGCCCTCCATTGCTTCCCTCTCTTAGAGGTAACCATTATTGTTTTGAGGACACCTTTCCAGTGACCTTTCTATACATTTCTTTCCTATACTGTATATACATATACACATTTTTTTCCTTACATAAATGACACCTTCTCATTTTATAGGTGAGGAAACTGAGACCTTGAGGGAAGATGTGTTGCAAATTTATTGAAGGAAAGTGGACTGGACCACGGGTTCTGGTATTTTACTTCTGATGCATGGGCTGCCGCACTAATCAATTAGTTTAGAGGCTGGGGAGCAGGTGCGAAAGTCGCTTTAGTGCAACGATGTAAGATTTGTACTTTGATAGGAGTTGCAGGAAACCTAGCAGAGGGCTCTGGAGTTGCAAAAACAAAAAATATACTGTCATCGGCAGTTGGGTCTGTTAATAAAGCTTGTGAAGCTGAAACGCAAATAGCCTACTACCTACCAAGCCCTTCGGAAACTTAGGAAGCTATTTCGCGTCTCTGAGACTGGCCTTAGAGCTTGGAGAGGAAGGCACCAGAGGTTGCAATGAAGGATGCGGTGGCGGACAGCAACCGAGCAGCCAACCCAGAGAGCAGAAAGCTCTGCCTGACCGATCTGGAAGTGCGCCTGCGCAGGCCGCCTCCGGGGGCCGGGGTGGGCGGGGCGGAGCTTGGGGGCGGTCAATGAGCCTGCGCAAACCGTGCGGCGAGGTGGGGGAGGGCGTTCCGTGTGTGTCTGTGTTGTTGTTCGGCGGCAGCGGCGGCGGCGGTAAGATGGCTGCCCACGGGGGCTCCGCGGCGTCCTCGGCGCTGAAGGGGTTAATTCAGCAGTTCACCGCCATCACCGGTAAGAGACGCGGTTACCGGAAGGTGGAGAGTGGGGTCTGGAGCGGGCGGCCGGTCTGCCCTGGGCTTCCCTTTACCTTCATGCATTCCTCCCTCGGGCTTTACCCACAGCTCTCGTCCTCCCTCCTGAGGAAGAGGCGACGACGGCGTCGGGTCTCCGGGTTCAGGCGGGAGACACCCCCTTACCCCCGCGCACCCCATACCCTCGTTCTTGGTCTTCTCGCAGTGTGGAGGGAAACCTCCCCACCCCCTTTCAGCCCAGACCCGGGGAATGGGCCGAGCTCATCCTCCCCCGCCGGCCCGGGAACCTGGGGGCGGGAGAGGTGGGGGGCCGCACCCGGGCCACCGCCCTCCTCCTTCATCATCATCGCCTCTTCTCTGTGCAGCCTTGGGGTGCAGCGCATCCCCTCACCTCCTTATTCCGTTTTTCCTTGGCCAGGTCATTCTCCCCCCCGTCCCTGGCCTGCCCTTCCCCTTTCTGGGCCCCTCGGAGCCATCGCTGTGGCCCTGGCGTGTTCGGGCCCTCCCGCCTTAACGGCGAGGCTGGGGGGTTCGGCAGCGCCTTTACCGATCTCGGGGGATAGGCCGCCAGAAAGGGGGGGGGTGCTGAGGAGTACCCTCCAGACTGAGGTTTTAAGACAAGAATGAGGGGGAACCCCCCCAGACCTTAATAGGAAAGGCCTGGAGGAATCTTCGGTGGCGTTTCCCACCTCCCCATTAAAAAATAATAAAGACTGAGACGATGGCGCCAGGGCCTCCTGCTGATAAAATAGGAATGACGGCAGAAACTTCTTTGAGACAAAATCAGTTTCTGGATGTCAGTATACCCCAAACCCACGGTTTTTCTTTTCCTTTGGACCCCTGCGAAGGGCACACGCAGATCCTCTTACTGCCTGGAGGAAAGGCCCTAAGCCGTTCTATGAATTCTCTCTGTCTTGTTCTCTGTGATGGTGCTGAACTTTTTTTGCATGAGTTATTAGAGGGCGGAGCAAATGATGAAGTTCTCTGTGGAGTGATTTGAGAGAAGAGTACTACATGTGCCTGAGTGTAATTTTGCCGTTCTAGTTTGTCATTTTGTAAGGAGGTCAGAATGTTAGCAGATCTATACATTATTTGGTAGTTTGTTAGATGCAGAGAACATTTCCATTTTCAATGTATCCAGAGTTTAACGTGCAAGATCTGGTTAAGTGAAATTTTATATTTTAACCACTGCCGGTTGTTTGCGAGTTGTCGTTTTATAGTTAAAGGTATTTTTATTTTTTACTTTGCAGCGATAACTATATGTTTGATGCATTGTCTAGCTTGTGGGCATGAAACATCGAGTCACAGTTGATAAAGTAAAATTTGTAACAAAATTGGGATGAGAATTGGAATAACTTTTCTTAATATTTAAAAATTGTGATTGGACTATTATATTAGAGATGTAATGCATTTCCCAGTGTCTAAGCAGATCATTATTGGGAAAATCAGAAAATTATTGTGTATATAAGTTAATACTGCTGTATTATGTTTATATAGAAAAATCTTTGTAGTGAATTACATATAGAAGTGATTATCATTATCTTTTCTTTAGATTTTCTAGAGGTGGTTTAAGATGCCACCTATTTCTTTCCAGTTTTTTATGCTAACTACCACTTTAGGAACTCGGATTGTTTTAGTCTCACATTATTCCTTCTAATGCAACATTTTTGGTAGGTGTAGACAAAACCCAAAATGTGGTGAGATGAAGTGACTCACTTAGTTGCTTTAATTCTGTTTCTGTGTGCTAGTCTTCATGGCTTGTTTCCTGGTCACAGGCCCTTCTATTCCTGAATCAAGTTGGAGACCCTCAGTAGACAGTGGTATCTGGAGGTCTGTAAAAGCAAAAATACCATAGATTCTTCTTAATGTATTATGGATTTATAATAATGATTTTTTCACAAGATAGTAATTAAATATTAGAAACACATGATTGACCCCTTTATTCCCTTTCATATATCCTAAAAAAATTTGT
>NW_020173920.1:4438239-4451981 GCF_003031525.2 Neophocaena asiaeorientalis asiaeorientalis
TATATATATATATATATATATATATACGTATATATATATACGTATATTTTATAGTTATATAGTTAAAAATATTTTAACTAATATTTTAAATTGTAGTATTTATGACAAAAAGGTATTTGAAATTTATTTATTGCTAGATGAATGAAACTGACCTTAAGAGTTTATGCTCTTATTTCAAAAAGATTTTACTTACTTGGAAGCCCAACATTGTGGTAAAAGCAATGCATTTTCAAAAATGTGAGTCTTACCTTTTCTGTGGCATTTAGAAGTAGAAGAGAAAATTGAAAGAATTTTAACTTTTATTTCTCACTAAATAGAACAGATCTCTCTCACACTCTCTTTCTATGATATGTGAGTATGAAGTGATGACTCTGACTTTTAAAAAACATTAAAAAGATATCACATGAAATAATTTTGAAAAAAGAAACACTAATTCATTCTCATAATAGCAATATTATTTATTTCACATATTATCTTCCAGTTCTTGTTTACATACTTATTTTTATTTTTTAAATTACTTTAAAATTATTTTTACATTGTGGATCATAATGTACATAATTTAGAATTCTGAAATTTTCAATTAACGTTACATCGTGAACATTTTTCCTATGATTAAACCCTTTGATAAGCAGATAGCCAAGGGAAGTGATGGTCTTTGAAGTGGTCACACTGAGAAGCTATGTACCTTTACCATTGATGCCATTAGCATTATTTCAAGCTATATAGAAATCCAGTCCTGTTATTTTATAGTCTACCACATTTTACAGTATTACTCAGTTTGATCTCCGTTGATGCTCTCATACATGGCTTAGACTGCTGACTGCTTTCAGAAGTTAAATCAGTTCTCAAAACCTGAGGAAAGAATGTGCCACTGGATCTGAAGGTAATTCCAAACGAGCAGTTTTTTAAAATGTTTTGAACCACGGCAGTATCCCATTAACACCAACTTGGACTGACATCCAGCCACACGTATACAAAATGCATAGATGTAATCAGAATAATTCATGAGATGAGGGATATATAGATGCTATAGAATAGGTAGAAGTAAATACACAATCAGAAGGTAAGGCCAAAAAGCAAGGGAATAGAAAGTGAGGCTGAGAAGAGTACAAGTGGTTGCTAGTGTAGCATTCCATAAAGCTTTGTGTATAGTAGGCATTCACGGACTTAATTAAATTATAGAACCCCTTTAGTTTAATCTTTTTTTAAATTGTTGAATGAATGCATATTTGTTAAATTAGAAACTCTTGGTGTTTGTAGTATTTGGATTTGTAGTCAACTTCCATTCATATTCTTTCTACAATACATTTTTCTTGGGTTAGTATTAAAGTGTATTTAAGTTCTCTGTGTCAAGAAAGGTAGTTGCAAGTGATCTAGTTATTAAAACTCTTCTGGAATTTTAAGAACTATTTCAAAAGGTGTTAATGAAGTTTGAGCAGAAATTAGGGAGGGAATAAATTTTTTTGAGTTGCGAGTAGACTCTTACTAGTAAACTCAGTATTTATTAATAGACTACTATGTGCCAGGCATGGTTCAGATCTTGGGGATACTGCCATGAGCAAGACATGGTGTCTGTCCTCAAAAAGCTTAAAGGTTAATGGGAATACAGACACATAAATGGGTATTGTAATACATTGGGATAATGGTAAGGAACTGTTACGGTAGCACAAATGAGGGAGGTCAAGAAAAGCTTTCCAGAAGAAATAATTTCTTAGCTAAAACCTGGAGGGGAGCTGTTTCTGGCAGGAGAAACATGTGCAGAGACCTGGAGGAAAGAGGGACAGGCATACATATGGAGACAAGAAAGGAGAGACGGTAGGTTGAGGGAATTGATGATAATTCCAAATGAAGAGAGCATAGCTTGTGTGAGATGCAATAAATGGGGCTGAAGAGATAAGAGGGTACCAGATTAGGAAGGCCTTGTAACTCATGTTAAGAAATCTTGGCTTTATTCTGAATGTAGTGGGGAGTCAGTGAAAAGTTTTAATTAGGGGAGTGACACAATCATATTTGGTTTTTTCAGAAAGAGCTACTTGGCCATAGGTGAGAAGAGGTAGGCATAGACATCAATAGAAGACTGTTGCAATAATTGAAGATGCTGGAGTCCTGAAATAAGTTAGTAGCAGAGAAGTGGACTCTGAAAGGTAAGGGAAGAATTCAGAGGAGTCAGAATGAAGCTTAGGATTCTGTTTTGGATGTTTAAGTGTATAATAATACAATTTGTGAAGGTATGGAATAGTAGCAGAGGTTTGGGGAGATGATTAGTTCAGCTTAGGTAAGTTGCTGCCTGTGGGACTTCCAAATGGAGCTGTTCAGTAGGGAAATGAATATTTGGGTCTAGAAAGAAGAGTGACATCTGATGAGTCATATTGATGGCAGTTGAAGCTATAAAAGTGGATGTGTCCTTTGTTCCAGGACACAAAGCTGAAGGAACACTAACATCTAACAGACGGTAAAGAAGAAAGTACAGAGAAGGATCGGAAGAAACCAAAGATGTAGGAGGAAAACCAGGAGAATGTGATGGTACTTCAAACATTAGGAGTAGGGTAATATGTCAGATATTATGTAGGCACTTTAGGAAACCAGAAATCATTGAATATTCACAGATTTTTCTTGGTTAGGGTTGGAAGACATCTTAGAAACCATATTGACCCATTTCTGAGTTAAAATGAGAAATTGAAGGCCCAGAGAAGTAAAGTGAGTTAGGGTTATATGTATAGGTCAGTGCTTCTCAAATTTATTTGTAGGAAAGGACCGCCCCCCCCTTAAAAAAAAATCTTCATAGACCAATACTTTTAATTTTTCTTTTTTTGGGGGGTTGCTACGCCACATGTGGCTTGGGGGATCTTAGTTCCCCAACTAGGGATCGAACCCGGGTCCTCAGCAGTGAAAGGAGGGAATTCCCCAGAAACTAATGCTTTAGTAAAAATGCAATAAAAATTAATTGTTTTAAAAAATGAAATAAAAAGAACACATACAAAATGTAAACCCAAATTCTGTTAAAATAAAGGGTATAATTTGCATACAGTAAAATTTAACCTTTTTAGTGTAGAGTTAAAGTTTTCATAAGTGCATACAGTCGTAAAACCACAATAAAGATGCAGAACAGTTCTTTTTTTTAAAAAATAAATTTATTTATTTTTGGCTGCATTGGGTCTTGCTGTGTGCAGGCTTTCTTTAGTTGCGGCGAGCGGTGGCTACTCTTCGTTGCGGTGTGTGGGCTTCTCATTGCGGTGGCTTCTCTTGTTGCGGAGCTCGGGCTTTAGGCATGCAGGCTTCAGTAGTTGCGGCACATGGGCTCAGCAGTTGTGGCTCGCAGGCTCTAGAGCTCAGGCTCAGTAGTTAGGGCACATGTGCTTAGTTGCTCTGCAGCATGTGGGATCTTCCTGGACCAGGGTTGGAACACATATCCCCTGTATTGGCAGGCAGATTCTTAACCACTGCACCACCAGGGAAGTCCCCAAGATGCAGAACAGTTCTATCCTCAAAAATTTCCCCCCGCCCCTTTGTAGTCAATCCCTCCTCTCACCTGTAGCCTAATCTTTTTGTCTGTTCTTTTCCAGAATGTCATATAAATGGAATCATAGTATGTAGTCGGGCTTCTTTTGAGTCTGGCTTCTTTTACTTAGCATACTGCATTTGAGATTCATTCATGATGTTGTGGTATGAGTAGTTCCTTTTTATTGGTGAATAATATACCATTGTATGGATATACTACAATTTGTTTATCCATTAAATGAATGGATAATTGTGTTGTTTCTTGTTTGGGAGATTATAAATAAAGCTGCCCAAAACATTAATGTACAAGTGTGTGAATATACGTTTTCATTTCCTTTGGATAAATAGTTAGGAGTGGGATCATATGATAGGTGTGTGACTTTAAGAAAGTCATACTATTTTCCTAAGTTACTATTGATACATACACCATTTTGCATTTTGTCTTTCTCTGACTAACTTACCTCACTTGGTGTGATAATCTCTAGGTTCATCCATGTTGCTGCAAATGGCATTATTTCATCCTTTTTTATGGCTGAGTAATATTCCATTGTGTGTATATACCACATCTCCTTTATCTGTTCCTCTGTCGATGGACATTGCTTCCCTGTCTTGGCTACTGTCAGTAGTGCTGCAGTGAACAGTGGGGTGCATGTATCCTTTCAAATTATGGTTTTATCCGGATATATGCCCAGGAGTGGGATTGCTGGATCATATGGTAGTTCTATTTTTAGTTTTTTAAGGAACTTCCATAGTGTTCTCCATAGTGCTTGTATATAAATTTTTAAAAAAATATTTTCTATTCCTCAATACTTAAAAACTCCAGGATGGGAGACCAGTGAGGAGGTTGAACTTTCATCTTACTTCTTGCAACTGTCACCGACTCTCATTTCCTTGGTGGATAGTCTGGCTGGCTTTATTACCATTTCTAGGGGAAGTGTAGAACCAAAAAGTAACCACTTTGTGTCCCTGTCATTTCTGTGCTCTATCCCTGTGGGGCAAGGAAGGGTCTGTAGAGGGATTTTTTTTCTTTTTAAAAAAAATCTCTGTGACTACCATACTTCGGTTCCTTGATAATAGTGAAGAGACTGTTCTTTCGGCATTGAAAATAGTGTAGAGAATAGGTATAAAGGACTACTAAAGTTTGAAATGTCTCTTGATTCTTCTTTCCAGCTGTGGTGGAAACATAGACTGCATTACAGGTTTGGGGCTATTTTCTATATGAAGTCATTAAAGGAGAAAGAGTGTGAACTAAGAGGCAGCAGCAAGGAGATGGCCACTGATAAATTGGGTGCCACAAGCTGGCTTAATGCCTTTGGTGCCATTAGCAAGCTAAAGCAGATGGAAGAAAAGGTAGTGGATAAATAAAAAGTGCATGTGGTGAGAAACAGTACAGTGGGACTTTGGCCATAGATATGGATTATGGGGTGTTATGGACTGAATTTTTGTGTCCTTCCCAAAATTTGATATTTTGAAATCCTGAGCCCCCAGTGTGATGTTATTAGGAGCTGGGGCCTTTGGGAGGTGGTTAGGTCATGAGGGTGGAGTCCTTATGAATGGGATTAGTGTACTTAAAAAGGAGACCCCAGAGAGCTATCTGGGCCCTTCTACCATGTGAGTACACACACAGAAGACAACTGTCTTATCAACCAGGAAGTGGGCCTGCATCACACACCAAATCTACTGGAGCCTGATCTTTGATTTCCCAACCTGCAGAACTGTGAGAGATAAATGTTCATTGTTTAAGCCACCCAGTCTATTGTATTTTTGTTACAGCAGCCTGAACAAACTAAGACCCTGGGTTAGATTAAGCTATCCTGCTGCTACCTATAATATTGAGACCTCAAAATAAGCCCATGAACAGGTTTACAGGTAGTTTAAACCTACAAGTTTCTTTTAAAGGCCCCCCTCCCCCTTTTAAAAAAGATTTGTTCTTCATTCTGAATATAATAAGAGAGAAGTTCAAATTTTTTACGGCTGACTCATCAAAAATTGTTATTACCTCTAAGTATATAGGTAAAACTTGTAACTTGTTTAAATTTGTTTATCACTGTTCTGTCCTCTATATCATTTAGCCCTCCTTACTTTTCCTTTGCCCTCTCAGTTAACCTTCTGTTCCTCTGTTTAGCTAAGTGGAAGTGTTGTTGGCATTTTGGCTAGGACAGTTTCTTGTTCTGTAGGACTGTTCTGTTCATTGCAGAAGATTTAGCACTTGTATGAGTTTCCTGTGACCTCCCTGGTGGTGCAGTGGTTAAGACTGTGCTCCCAATGCAAGGTCTCTGGGTTCGATCCCTGGTCAGGGAACTAGATCCCACATGCATGCTGCAACTGAGAGTTCGCATGCCACAACTAAGGAGCCCATGTGCCGCAACTAAGGAGCTGGTGAGCCATAACAAAGGAGCCCGCGAACCACAACTAAGGAGCGCTCTTGCTGCAACTAAGACCCAGCACATCCAAATAAATAAATAAATGTTTTAAAAAATGGCATATTCCTGGGCCCTGCCCAGACCCTTCCAATTGGAGTGGGGGCAGGATCTACGTTTTAAAAGAAAAAAAAGATACACTAAGTGCTAAAACAAGTGATAAACTAAGAATGCCTGATTATACAAGCACAGATAGCTCAGATAATTTGGCTTTATTTAAGAAAGTGAATGGTGTATTTTGCTTCTTGGGCCCCTCTCTAATACTGTCTTCTTCAGTCTTGCCAGGATTTAGCATGTGCTTCTTTTTTAAAAAATCTCATGAGTAGAGACCCCTTTTATGGAAAGCTCTTAGGTCACTATACTGACAAGCTCCAATGATGGAAGTTATCCTGTCAGATTGTCAACAAATATATGATACGCTGCCTATAGTTTAGATTCTAGCACTAAATGGTTAAGTGAGGATTATAGATAAGAATGGCAGTTCTCACTTTGTTATACAGCAGAAACTAACACACCACTATAAAGCAATTATACTCCAATAAAGATGTTAAAAAGAGCAATTCTGAGCCTCGAGTGTTGACACCTTCTGCCCCCCAAAATATCACAGTTATTATTTCCTTTATTATAGCTTTATTTTTGTCTTAAAGTCATTTTCGGTATAATCCCTTTTAATAAATTCTATTTTAATCTATAGTTCAGTAGATCTCTGGAATACTCACCTATACTTTTTTTACATTTTCCTGTGTTTCTACATCAGCTCTTTTTTGGGGGGGCCACTTGCAGGATCTTAGTTCCCCCACCAGGGATTGAACCCGGGACTTGCAGTGAAAGGGCCAAGGCCTAACCACTGGACTGTCAGGGAATTCCCAGCAGTGGTCATTTTTAAGTTGAATTTCCTTATGAACAAATTTCAAAAGGAGTGAAGCAGCTGGGATTGGTTGCTATTATAGCAGAAGGGAGTTTCGATCCTGCATCAGCATGTTCTTTTTTTTTTTAATATTTATTTATTTATTTGGTTGTACTAAGTCTTAGTTGCAGCAGTCGAGCTCCTTAGTTGCAGCACGTGGGCTCCTTAGTTGCAGCTTGCTGGCTCCTTTGTTGCAGCACACGGGCTCCTTAGTTGTGGCATGTGAATTCTTAGTTGTGGCATGCATATGGGATCTAGTTCCCCGGCCAGGGATCGAACGTGGGCCCCCTGCATTGGGAGCGCGCAGAATCTTAACCACTACGCCACCAGGGAAGTCCCAGCATGTTGTCTGTCCCTTTTGTGGTGCTTTAGTGCAGTGTGGTGAGCACCTAGAGAGACAAGAGCCAAAATGGTATAAACTCAGCCATTTAATTCTCTGAAAAGAAAAAGATAAGTAGGTGTCATTCAGAAGCTAGTTTTAGGGTTTATTATGAGGCAAAGATAATAGTTCATGCATCTCTTGCTGGAATAAGTAGCCAGAGTAGTTTACATACAGGAACCTTTTAATTTTCAGAAGCTGCTGGGTAGATAAATTAAAATGGTGGAGTACAATAGACACTGAACTTTTAGACTAGCATTTAAGAAATATAGTAATGTAACCAGTATAACTGGACACAATGTAAAAATATTAGAAAAGCGCTGAAAGCTTCAGGTTTTATGAGTAATGATATGGAAAATTTTCATCAAATTTGTGCTGGTTTTGCCCCAAGAGTCTGTATTTAATTACCTAACATACAGTTGGCTACTGGGATATTTGAACTCCTCCTCTCCCTCAAAAAGTTGAATTTGTTTTTATTTTTGTGTGTTGGGTCTTTGTTGCTGTGTGCGGGCCTCCTTTAGTTGCGGCAAGCAGGGGCTACTCTTCGTTGCTGTGCACAGGCTTCTCATTGTGGTGGCTTCTCTTGTTGCAGAGCACAGGCTCTAGGCGCATGGGCTTCAGTAGTTGTGGCACACGGGCTCAGTAGTTGTGGCTCATGGGCTCTAGAGTGCAGGCTCAGTGATTGTGGCACCTGGGCTTAGTTGCTCTGTGGCATGTGGGATCTTCCCAGACCAGAGCTCGGACCCATGTTCTCTGCATTGGCAGGCGGATCCTTAACCACTGCACCACAAGGAAGTCTGAGATTTCACTTTTTTAAAGTGTTTCCTAATGGTGAGAATATAAGTCTGTATGTACTAGAACTTGAGAACTTTTTATTTTTTAAATTATTTTATTTTTATTGAAGTATAGTTTTTACAATGTTGTGTTAGTTTCTGGTGTACAGCAAAGTGATTCAGTTATACATACGTGTATATATATATTTTTTTTCTTATTCTTTTCCATGATAGTTTATTATAAGATATTGAATATAGTTCCTTATGCTATATAGTAGGACCTTATTGCTTATTTTATATATAGTATAGAATTTGAGAACTTTTGGTTCAGCTTGACTGAGGACTTATGGAGAGAGAACTGGTTTGAGAAAAGTGAGAACTGGCCAGTTCAGTGAGTTTTTAAAGTCTGTAAGATAGAAGAGCTAGCAGAGACAAGGATAGAGATAAGGCCCTGTGGAAAAGTAGTATCTGTTATTGTATATACTTTAGGGCGAGGAGGGAGGGGGAAGGTCCACAACTTAACAGGTGGGTATTTGGTGTGTTGTCAAGAAAAATGAGGGGTGCACCACAACTGCTGAAGCCCACACCCCCCCGGAGCCCGTGCTCTGGAAAGAGAAGCCACCGCAGTGAGAAGCCCACGCACCGCAACTAGAGAAAGCCTGCATGCAGCAACGAGGACCCAACCCCAACGCAGCCAAAAATAAATAAATAAATAAAATTTAAAAAAAAAAAGAAGAAGAATGATGGGACTGATTTTCCTGCTGTCACTCTCCATATCATACAGAGGCATGGCATTGTAAAGTACCACCAAGTGATCTGCCTAGGTTACAAAAGCATCTTCACCTGGAGGGAATGGTACAGAGGTGAGATGAAAGCAGAAGGGTATAAAATAGGAGCAGTTTATAAGGGCCAAATCTTGTGTGCAGCTCAAGAGAGATGAAAAGTTTTCCAGTCAGCAGTGCAGAACTGTTGAAACAGGGGAGATAATCAAATTTACATTCTTTTGCGATATAGAAGGTATATCAAAAGGAGCATGACCAAGAGCAAAGAAATGTGATAGTTCATGTAAGAGATGTTGAAGGCATGAACAAAGAGTATAGCAGTGGGCATAGAACAGTATGGATAGGGGTGTTGTTAATTAGATGGAAGCTGTAGGATTTGTTGGTTGACTGATGGGCTGTTTGCAGTTGAAGAGAGAATAGTGGAGGAAAGTTTCTCAATTTTGAGTAATATATGAAGCCCTTTTTTTTTTTTTGCGGTATGCAGGCCTCTCACTGTTGTGGCCTCTCCCGCTGCAGAGCACAGGCTCCGGACGCGCAGGCTCAGTGGCCATGGCTCACGGGCCCAGCTGCTCCGCGGCATGTGGGATCTTCCCGGACCGGGGCACGAACCCGTGTCCCCTGCATTGGCAGGCTGACTCTCAACCACTGCGCCACCAGGGAAGCCCATATGAAGCCCTTTTAAAGAAAAAACATCCCTGGCCCTATGTAACTTAAATTACCATATATACCCAGACATAAGGCACACGCCAAATAGAAGGCAATTCTGTATTTGTCCAGTTCCCAAAAAAGATTTTTCAGTAACATAAATATGTAAATTTCTGGAGATTTAAGTGAAATGATTGTTTTTTTTATAATGTTACTTATTGAGTTAACATTAAATCACAACATTATATATTAATGCTTTTTTCCTGTCATGTTCCATGAAATAATTTTGTTCTTTTTTTGTTTTTTACTAGCATTTAGATATGTCTTTGTCAGCTTTCTGACAAAGCTGTAGCTGCTCAATATCATCTGAGAGTTTTTTGGAGCATGTGATTTTCACTTTATGTTGTTTGAAATATAGCATATTTAAAATTTGTATATGATGCTTTCACTGGACATTTTATCTTATGTTCATTTATCCTAAATACCCATTTGCTGTTTGTGATTTCCACAGTGTAACCATATTGCTTTGTAAATGAAATTTAAAACATAAAATATATGCGGTTTAAAATTCAAAGGATAGGGGAATTCCCTGGTGGTCCAGTGGTTAGGACTCGGTGCTTTCACTGCCAGGGCCCGGATTCAATCCCTGGTCAGGGAACTAAGATCCCACAAACGTGTGGCGCAGCCAAGAGGAAAAAAATTCAAAGGATATAGAAGGGTTGTTTTGGCTGAAGTCTGGCCTTTCTTTCCCCAGTGTACTAACTGGTTAGCTGAAGTACTATGAGATAGTTTTAGGTCAGTTTATTAGATATTGATCACATGCAAGCGAACATGACATTAGATGCTGGGGTACCAAGAAAAAAATCAACCCCTGTGTTCAAGAAGCTCCTGCTCTTTTGGGGGAGCTAAAAAGTAAACAAGTATTTACTGCTTAGTAGTATGTCCATGTATGTAATAGAAGAGTATCACAGTGGTGTGAGTGGGGAGGAGGTAGTGTAGAGAATGCTTAGCACAGGAATTGAAAAAAGTAACACTTATGGTGATTCTTGAGCATGCATGAACTAGACGAAGGGAGAGATAAGGGGAATAAAGACTTTCCAAGCGTGTAATTTGGTGTGACTGTACTGAATTGCATAGGATGGAGAGGAAAAGCCAGAGAGATAAGCTGACGTCTGATCACAGAGGACTCGCCAGATCATAAGAACTTTGGAATTTGTACTGTGGGTGTCAGAGAGCTATTAACTTAAACTGTGTGTGTGTGTTTGTGTGTTATAAGCACACTTGTATTTTGGAACATAACTTCAGCAGCAAAGTGGAAGATAGAATGATGATCAGTTAGGAGCCTATTGTAGTAATCCAGGTAAGAAGAATTCAGGACTTGATTTTAAAGTCTTAGAGATAATAATAGAGAAGAGAAAACAAATGAAAGATATTAAGAGTAGAGTCAGCAGTTCATTTCTGGCAGTAGGACTAAACTAGAGAGATACCATGAATAACCCTCCCAAGTGAGGAAAATCCTGAATAAAATATTTTTTAAAATCTTTCAAAATGCATCATTGGGCTGGCAAGAAAGTAAAGAATATTCAGAAGCTAAAAATGAAATGAAATTGGAAATGAGATGTTAGCAAGGTTTAAAGTAAGCTTTCACCCTGGTTGAATCTGCCCGAACTGGATGGCTTTGAACTTCTCTTTTGATGGCATCAGAGGGCACAGGAAACAAGCTTGCAGCCTTCCTAAGGAGAGGAATCTGAAAGGAGAACCTTCCCATACATGAAGCGGGGACCTTGGCATTTGGGGTGTGGCAGGAGAAATCTTCACTGAGAATTTATAACAAGGGTCCTTACAGGGTCACATTTCCCATGTGGTTTCATAAAACTTCAAGTCAAGAATGTATTTTATTTAAAGAAATTTTTTTTAAGAACTAACATTTATTATTTTTGGCTGCATTGGGTCTTCGTTGCTGCTCACAGGCTTTCTCTAGTGCGGCGAGCGAGGGCTACTCTTCGTTGTGGTGCACAGGCTTCTCATTGCGGTGGCTTCTCTTGTGGAGCATGGGCCCTAGGCGCGAGGGCTTCAGTAGTTGTGGCACATAGGCTCAGTAGTTGTGGCGAGCAGGTTCTAGAGTGCAGGCTCAGTAGTTGTGGCTCACGGGCTTAGTTGCTCCGTGGCATGTGGGATCTTCCCGCATCCAGGGCTCGAACCCATGTCCCCTGCATTGGTAGGCAGATTCTTAACCACTGCACCACCAGGGAAGCCCCAAGAATGTATTTTAAATAGTCTCTGTTTGGTGGTGCCTTCAGGTACCTTACAAAATTTCTCAAGTTACCTTCTCTTAGGAGAGATGTACCTTCAACCCAGCCTTCAAAAATCTACAGATTAAAATTCCAAGCCACTTGAGATCATAGTCAAAAAAAAATCACAAAGTGCACAAAAAAACATTGCATAGTGAGCAAGAGCCAGCAGAAATGAGACAGTGACCTCTAGAGACTGCAGAAAGTTTATATTTTGTCTTAGTAATTCCAGTAAGTTTGATTAATATATTAGAAGAAATGAAAAGAAATGTGAGTATGAAGTAAGGGTCTCTGATCAGGCAGATTAGGAAACAAAAACCCCAGAACTTCTAGTTATAAAAAAATTAACTAAAATTAAAAGCTCATGAACAGGTAAAATACAAATTGGCACAGCATAGAATGAAGAGTTCTAACATACATCTAATTGGAGTTCCAGAAGGACATAAGTGTGAATGAAGGAGTAAGGCAATTTTTATTTATTTATTTATTTTTGACATCTTCATTGGAGTATAACTGCTTTACAGTGGTGTGTTACTTTCGCAGTATAACAAAGTGAATCAGCTATACGTATACATATATCCACATATCTCCTCCCTCTTGGGTATCCCTCCCACCCTCCCTATCCCACCCCTCCAGGTGGTCACAAAGCACTGAGCTGATTTCCCTGTGCTATGCGGCTGCTTCCCACCAGCTATCTGTTTTACATTTGGTAGTGTATATATGTCCATGCCACTCTCTCACTTCGTCCCAGCTTAACCTTCCCCTTCCCCGTGTCCATCTTAACCTTCCCCTTCCCCGTGTCCTCAAGTCCATTCTCTACATCTGCATCTTTATTCCTGTCCTGCCCCTAGGTTCTTCAGAACAGTTGTTTTTTTTTAGATTCCATGTATATGTGTCAGCATACGGTATTTGTTTTTCTCTTTCTGACTTACTTCACTCTGTATGACAGACTCTAGGTGCATCCACCTCACTACATATAACTCAATTTCGTTTCTTTTTATGGCTCAGTAATATTCCATTGTATATATGTGCCACATCTTCTTTATCCATTCATCTGTAGATGGACACTTAGGTTGGTTCCGTGTCCTGCCTATTGTAAATAGAGCTGCAATGAACATTGTGGTACATGACTCTTTTTGAATTATGGTTTTCTCAGGGTATATGCCCAGGAGTGGGATTGCTGGGTCATATGATAGTTCTATTTTTAGTTTTTTAAGGAACCTCCATACTGTTCTCCATAGTGGTTGTGTCAGTTTACATTCCCACAAGCAGTGCAAGAGGGTTCCCTTTTCTCCGCACCCTCTCCAACATTTATTGTTTGTAGATTTTTTGATGATGGCCATTCTGACCCGTGTGAGGTGATACCTTATTGTAGTTTTGATTTGCATCTCTCTGATGATTAGTGATGTTGAGCATCCTTTCATGTGTTTGTTGGCAATCTGTATATCTTCTTTGGAGAAATGCCTCTTTAGGTCTTCTGCCAAGTTTTGGATTGGGTTGTTTGCATTTTTTTGATACTGAGCTGCATGAGCTGCCTGTATATTTTGGAGATTAATCCTTTGTCAGTTGCTTTGTTTGCAAATATTTTCTCCCATTCTGAGAGTTGGCTTTTCGTCTTGTTTATGGTTTCCTTTCGTGTGGAAAAGCTTTTAAGTTTCATTAGGTTCCATTTGTTTATTTTTGTTTTTATTTCCATTTTTCTAGGAGGTGGGTCAAAAAGGATCTTGATGTGATGTATATCGTAGAGTGTTCTGCCTATGTTTTCCTCTAAGAGGTTTATAGTGTCTGGCCTTACATTAGGTCTTTAATCCATTTTGAGTTTGTTTATTTATTTATTATTTATTTATTTATTTTTGCGGTATGCGGGCCTCTCACTGTTGTGGCCTCTCCTGTTGCGGAGCACAGGATCCGGACGTGCATTAGGTTTATTCTTAGGTATTTTATTCTTCTTGTTCCAGTGGTAAATGGGAGTGTTTCCTTAATTTCTCTTTCAGATTTTTCATCATTAGTGTATAGGAATGCTAGAGATTTCTGTGCATTAATTTTA
>NW_020173920.1:4452071-4520041 GCF_003031525.2 Neophocaena asiaeorientalis asiaeorientalis
TCTAATTGCTTTAGGTGTAAGGTTAGGTTGTTTATCTAAGATGTTTCTTGTGTCTTGAGGTAAGATTGTATTGCTATAAACTTCCTCTTAGAACTGCTTTTGCTGCATCCCATAGGTTTTGGGTCATTGTGTTTTCATTGTCATTTGTTTCTAGGTATTTTTTGATTTCCTCATTTATCTCTTGGTTATTTAGTAGTGTACTGTTTAGCCTCCATGTGTTTGTAATTTTCACAGATTTTTTTCCTGTAATTGATATCTAGTCTCATAGCATTGTGGTTGGAAAAGATACTTGATACGATTTCAATTTTCTTAAATTTACCAAGGCTTGAATTGTGACCCAGGATAAGATCTATCCTGGAGAATGTTCCATGAGCACTTGAGAAGACAGTGTATGCTGTTGTTTTTGGATGGAATGTCCTATAAATATCAATTAAGTCCATCTTGTTTAATGTATCATTTAAAGCTTGTGTGGTAATTTTTAAATAGAAATGTCTGAGAATTTTTCAGAACTGATAAATGAAAACAGTCCTTATGGTGGAAGTCCAGTGAATCCCAAGGAGGATAAATAAAATCAGCCCCAGGAAATAGAGTGAAACTGCAGAAGACCAAAGACAGAGAAGATCTTAAAAGCAACTAGAGAGAAACCACAGATTGGTATAAAAATGTTTTTCTTTAGTCTGGCAACTTACTTCTCAGAAGCAACAACAGAAGACAGTGGAATGCTATCTTCAATGTACTGAGAGAAAATAGCTGTCAGCCTTAGAAACGAATATCCAGTGGTGAAACTGTCTTTCAGGAACAATAGCAAAACAAAGGCGTTGTCAGACCAAAAAAACAAACAAAAAACCACACCCACACCCACAGCCTTCACTGCAGGAGACTCTTAAGGGACACAGTTGAGGCAGAAGGAAGGTCATCCCAAGTGGAAAGCCCAAGATGTTTTTTTTTTTTTTCCTTTTAATTTTTTTTTCTTTTTCATTGTGGTTTATTACAGGATATTGAATATAGTTTCTTGTGACCTGAGATGGTTTTTTGTTTTTTTTGTTTTTTTTTTTTGGTGGTAACGCGGGCCTCTCAGTATTGTGGCCTCTCCCGTTGCAGAGCACAGGCTCCGGACGCGCAGGCTCAGCGGCCATGGCTCATGGGCCCAGCCGCTCCGCAGCATGTGGGATCTTCCCACACCAGGGCACGAACCCGTATCCCCTGCATTGGCAGGCGGACTCTCAACCACAGTGCCACCAGGGAAGCCCCTGAGATGCTTTTTAATGCCCACAAAATGTCCCACCAAATAGATTTACAATTTAGACTCTACTACTATTAGACATTTATGTTATCTATAATTTTTCAATTTTAACTGAAGCTATACTGGACATGTGTATAGATATGTTTATGCATGTGTTTTATATAGGTTTATTTAGACTAGATTTATGTAGATTTATTTAGACTTTATATAGATTCATATAGATTTTATTTAGACCACACGCCCAAATTACTGGGTCAAAAAAGTAACAGGCATTATGTTTCTTGATATGTTATAAAATTGATTTGTTAAAGGGCTTTACCAGTTTACATTGCATCAAACAGATTATGCTTGCTTTACTGTACAAGTGAGTGTGTGATAGGACCAGTTTTAAATGATGAAGATTGACATTTCTTACCAAATTTTGACTTAGTTATATCTTTGACAAAAAATCCCATCTTCCTTCTCTCCCGTTGTTATTAAAGTGTTTCTTTTCTTATAGAAGTAGAAATTGGTAACTGAATGTATTCTTTCTAACAAAATATTTCTAACTTTCTAGAGCATAGTTTTTCATTTTCTTTTTTAGTTTATTAACAAATATATAGTCGGCCCATATAAAGAAATGGCAAATAAATGCTTTATTTAGTTTTTGTTTTATTATGAAGGAAGACTACTATTTTTAATGCTGCTGCTTTCTTTTCTAGCTCTGTATATTTCACAGTAGTCAGCCAACAAGCATAGAAGTAAACAGTTTTTGTTTTAAAAATCATTCATTCTAGAGAGGGAAAAGTACTATTTGCTTGGAATTCTGTATTCTGATGTGAACTGAATGTAAGAAGGTGTCTTTTTTTAAACTTTTTTCTTGTTTTTATACTATTTCAGGTGCAAGTGAAAGTGTAGGGAAACATATGCTTGAAGCCTGCAACAATAATCTGGAGATGGCAGTCACTATGTTTTTGGATGGTGGAGGAATCGCTGAAGAGCCAAGTACCAGTTCAGCAAGTGTCTCCACTGTCAGACCACACACAGAGTATGAATTTATTATTTATTATTGGGAGCTACCCCCTGCCAAAATTGAGCAGTTACATTTTTACATGTTAGGTTAATTCTCTGTTTTGAACAAATTAAAAGTTGAAAGTATCTGAAAGTGTCAGGTGAAATTTTTTATACTTATATGCTTTAAGTTCTCTACAGCACTGTCAAGTCCATTATTTAATCCTCAGAAGAACCCTATAGGGTGGCATTATTATCCACATTTTACAGAGGAAGCAGAAGGATAGCCATTTCCCCACGCTATACAGCAATTAAGTAGCAGATATGGAAGGAAAGCCCAATAAAGCTCAGATTTCGCAATTCTGGATTTTCCTACATTGTCCCAGGAAAGTTTTGAGTTGTCATGAAAAAATTTTTGAAGAAAATTTATGCCTTAAATAGCTACATGTTGCTAATCTTTAGAGGCACCTTCAGCATATAGAACTGTAATATATAGAGCATAGTAACAGATGATAAATACATTTGGTGTTTACTGCCCTTTACATTTGATACCAATGAGAGTTTGAAATGAATATCTGTTAAGCAAAAGTCCAGTAGTCCTTGGAAAGTATTGGAGATGAATTTTAGTCAAATGAAAAACATTGATTTTTGAGTCAAAATTTCAAAGATCCTTAAATAAGATTTTAATACTCATAGCCATTTATAACTCTTCAGTGTTTACAACATGAGATACTAAAAAAGAAGAATCCCCTTAAATAGGAATAGGCAAAAACATGGATTTTATTTTGACTAAATTAGATTTAAAAAGCTAAATAAACATTCAGGACATGATTGCCTCTTTTTTTTTTAATCTAGTTCCAGATTCTAGAGTAATATTGTTTCCCCACAAAGTGTGAACTCTAGAGGTTATTATTTATATTTTATATAAGTTTTCTCCTATCGATGTTGGCTGTGTATTTCAAGTTTGATAGCCCATTCTCCACCAACATAACTCAAATCTTTAATGGAAATTAATATGAAAACATGATTTAGTTTACATTCACTTGAATAACAGGTATTCATAGCTGATTTCTGGGGACATATCAGTCCTCACTGTTTGAAACATGTTTTCTTAATTGTACTTGAAAATAGTTTTGATTAATGAATGTCTTTTCCTGCTGAATTACATTATAATTTTACTTAGATTATTTGTATTACTAATTGATTAACATTTGATAGTGGCACCTACTTCCTAAACTAAAATTTTCTTTCTTTACAGTTCACCTTCTGTTCCATTCTTCCATTTTGCTGGGTAGCTAACAGTCTTGGAATAGCTGACCTCAAATATGTAGTAATCAAGTCTTTCTGTATAGGGACTACTAATTAAGCCATCACCCTAATTGATGTATTTCATCAGATTAAGGCTTGTTTTTTGAGTAATTAAATTGCCTTAGATTGAGATAACTTTGTACACACACACACTCACACACACACACAGTAAGGTGAATTATACCAATAATGGAAAGATCTATTCAGGTAAAAGATGTGTTTGAAGTTTTTAGTTTTGCTAAGATAATGGCCTGTTTCTCTTTGGTGAAAGAGATTTAATAGAGCTTCCTCTTAGAGACACATTGTCTGTTTCTTTAGAGTATTGCAGTTCTGTGTGTGAGCAGTGACTGAAATCCAATAGGAAAGAGTGCTTAACATAATTTTGAATTATCCTTTATCCTTCACTCATTTGGCTTATTGTAGATTTCTTTAACTAGTTGTTCTTTGATTACAGGATGTTAGTTTTTGTTGACAAATTAGTATTGATACTGTATTAAATAAAGTATGTCTTGAAGTTTCAACTTTCAGGTGTCAAAAACAGGGCCTTAAGCTCAGTTATTACTATTAGAAACACCTGAATGAAAAACATTAGGCCTAACATAAATTAATATTTATTATAAGGGGAGCATATTAAATTTGAAACTTACTCTTACTTGCTATGAGCATTAATCAGCAGAATTTCGTATTTGAGTTAAAACTAAAATAATTAAACTGATTTATAAAGAGATATACACCATTTTTACAGCATATTTTAAATGAGAATTGTTCACTGGAAGAGATGGATTATTAGTAAACCCTCTGGAGGTAAACTTTGAAGAGTTTTTAGGCTTTTAAAAGAGTATTTTTTCTGTTTTATATATGTTAGTGTCTATTTAATAAATAATTCAAGGGTACTACCTTTGTTAGCCAACTTCATAACTAGCATAAAATTAATTGCCTGTTTAAGCTTATTTTAATATATCTGTGATTTAATTATCTATTATTTGATATAGTATTGATGTAATATTGCTTTTATTAAGCTCATATTTTCCATTAATTTTTTGCCTGAATTGTGTGTGTATGTGTGTGTGTGTGTGTGTTTGTAAATTTCCTATCTTCTTTCTTTTCTAAAGAATTTAGGGCAGGGAACTTAGAGGAGAGGAGAAATATTTTTTATTTTTCTGTTTGTTCTCTTTCTTTATAAACCCATTTGTACTATCTATGCCAGGTACTTTATTCCAGTTCATCTCTATATGGAAATCACCTGACAGTCATTTATCATAATTCAATGTGGTTCCTAAAAGTCACTAAATCAGTTGTTCATTTTATTTGTTAATTTGAATGTGTTCACAATAGTTACAGTAAGAATAGGTAGCAGAAAACAGTTTTCATTTGGATATTCCCCCCCCCCTTTTTTTTTTAATAGAGAGGAAGTCCGTGCCCCAATTCCTCAAAAGCAGGAAATATTGGTGGAACCAGAACCTTTGTTTGGTGGTAAGTTTACCTTTTTTCCTTAGCTTTATTTGACTTTATTGTTGTCTTCGGGATTTTAATGAAGCTATCAAAAGATATGAAGGCTTGCTCAGAGATTGTTACTTCAAGTAGAGTTGATTCTTATCTTGTAATTCTGTACTCCCCTCAGGAAAGTTGCACAGTTGGCTCTTTCCGAGGAGTGAGCCAGATGAAAAAGTTGATAGTTGTTGCAGAATGCCAAAAGGAGGAAAATAAGCAAAAAGAACAGCTGCCTTAAAATGGAAACAAATCTATCATTAGATAAAAGACTATGATTATATTTTGTTTTTTGGGTACCCACTTGACTGCCATATCCTTACTGTCTTGATATGCTGTACCTTCACTCTTTTTTAATTTCTAGAAGTGCTGTTCTTGTATTGAAAAAAGGAGGAAGTAATCCCTAATCCATGCAAAAAATTGTGATATCAATCTGGGGTGCATAGAGAAGATAGTAGAAAATGGAACATTTAATCAAATTTAAAGAAAATTTATAGTTTTATTTTAATAAGCACTTATTTACCTTTTGTGAGCCAGATATTTTAGGCATTAATAGGTATATTAAAAAACAGAAGAGGGCTTCCCTGGTGGTGCAGTGGTTGAGAGTCCGCCTGCCGATGCAGGGGACATGGGTTCCTGCCCTAGTCCGGGAAAATCCCACATGCCACGGAGCGGCTGGGCCCGTGAGCCGTGGCCGCTGAGCCTGCACGTCTGGAGCCTGTGCTCCGCAAGGGGAGAGGCCATCACAGTGAGAGGCCCACGTACCGCAAAAAAAAAAACAAACAAAAACAGAAGATAGGGGACTTCCCTGGCGGTCCAGTGGTTAAGACTCTGCATTTCCAGTGCAATGGGCACGGGTTCAATCCCTGGCTGGGGAACTAAGATCCCGCATGTCATGCGGCATGGGCCCCAAAAAAATTAAAAAAACAAAAAAAAACCCCAGCAGATGAAGTTATGATTTGGTTGGGTAGACAGAGACATAAAAATGTATATTGTATATATTGAGAACAGCAGTGCAGAGAAATAGGCCTATAAAAAGTTTCGTAGGTAAACTAAAATAAAGAAGAAATAAATTGTAAGAAAAGGATGAAGAAAATTACATAAACCATATCTTTTGATTTGAAAAAGCAACTCAGTTGAGAGTTATAAGATTGATTTTTAACTTGGGAGCTTTGGAGTTTACTGTAGAAAGGAATAAAGAATATCCTTTCCAGATTCAGAAATAAAGATGGGAGGAAGAAAACAATAAGGTCTGAATATTGAAATATGATGTGTGCTTTCTGAACTGTTCAGTTTAGCTAGTCATTGTGCCTTTAATATACCAGAGGTAATAAAGCATTGTTCATGTTTTTTTTTTTCATATAAATGTTATAGATTTTGGAGCTGAGGAATGCCCTTGGAAGCTTTATCTTTCCTTTATTGCAAGGAATAAAGGCAAGATCTTTGAGTGGGGAAGACTACAGCAAATGGATTCTGTGCTATTTTACTGTTTAACAGAGGCAAAAGAGTTCCCATTTGAAACTCCACTTTCTTCCTTCTACATCTGGTTTGGTGAGGGGGGTGAGAATGACTTTATACAGTTAGGAAGTCATTCCTAACTTTCATTATTAGACCTTATTATAACTTTGAAAAGGTTTTTGGAGAACTATTTTCTTCTTTGGGATAGTATCAATTTTTTAAAAATTAATTAATTAATTAATTTTGGCTGCGCTGGGTCTTCATGTGGCGTGCAGGCTCTAGAGCATGCGGGCTTAGTAGTTGTGGCATGCGGGCTCTCTAGTAGTGGTATGTGGGATCTTAGTTCCCTGACCAGGGATCGAACCCAGGTCCCCTGCATTGGGAGAGCGGAGTCTTAACCACTGGACCACCAGGGAAGTCCCAGGGATAGTATTGATTTAAAGTGTGATTCTCAAAGTGTGGTCAGGGAGTCCCTGATGCCCTTTCAGTGGGTCTGTAAGATCAAAACTGTTTTCATAATAATACTAACAAGTTATTTGCCTTTTTCACTGTGTTGACATTTGGGCTGATAATTCAGAAGCAGTGATGGGTCATACTGCTGCATCTTAATTGAATCAGGACAGTGGCACCAAACTGCTACTATTTGTTGAATTCTTCACTGACACACACTTGCAGTTTAAAAAAAAAAAAAGCCAAAGCAATAAAAATTAATTTCATTTGATTTTGATCCACATTTTTAAACTATTCTGTTTGATGAAATAGGATGTGTGCATAAAGCACTTCTGCATACTGAAGTACTCTGGTTACTTTAAGGTGAAACACTTGTACAGTTGTTTGAGTTGAAAGCAAAACTAGCTGATTTTTTTTATGGAACATTATTTTCCTTGAAAGATTACTGACAAACTATAGTTATTTAGACTTAAACATTTGGCAGACATTTTCTTGAATGTGAACGAAGCCTGTTAACTGCTTCAAGGCAAACAACTGACATTATTTGTTGCCAGTAATTTAAGAAAAGAAAAAAAGGCTTTCAGGCAGAACTTAGAATTTTAGAAAGTTTATGTGCATGATTGTGAGCTTGATAGCTTCCCAGTACTTAAAGGCTTTCTGATGAGGTTAGCAATGACATTAACAGATGGTGATTTTTTTTTTAATATCATATGATGAAATGGTCAGTATTTGGAATATTTGCATAACTCAGTGAACAGGTATTTTCAAATGACCAAAGCAGAATATTACAAAATTGTGCATGGGTGAAAGATCTATTCGGATCTATATGTAAGTATCTATATATGCAATATAGGTTAGATATCTATTGCTGTTTAACAAATCACTTCAAAATTTAGCTTCCTGAAACAAACATTTGTTATATCACCATTTCTGTGGGTCAGGAATCCAGGTGTGGCTTAGTTGGGTGCCTCTGTTTAGGGTCTCTCACAGGGTATAATCAAGGTGTCAGCCAGGGCTACGATCATCTCAGAGCGTGACTAGAGGAAGATCTAAGTTTACTCACGTGGCTGCTGGTTGGCTGGAGACATCAGTTCCTTACTGCAGAGCAAATGAGAGAGCCAGAGAGGGCAGCCCAAGATGGATGGAAGCCACCATCTTTTTGTATAAGTACCGTGCGCTAACAGATTGCACCACTAGAGCTCCATCCACTATCTTTTTGTAACCTAACTGTTGGAAGTGACCTCCCATCACCTCTGCCACATTCTATTTGATCCTGCCCATACTCAAGATGTTCACACACAGGTTATGAATCCCGGGAGATAGGGATAATCAGGGGCCATCACAGAGCCTGCCTAGCACATAAGACTAATGGATTTTAATGGAGCAGAATATGAAAAGTTCATTGATAAGATTTCAGATTCCATGTTGCAGCCAACCTTTAAGAAATTACCACTGGTTGAGCTTTGGTGTAGTAGCAGGGGAGAATGTTCACAATTATCTTAAAACACTATTAAAATACTCTTCCCTTTTACAACTACATGTCTGTGTGAAATTGAATTTTAATTTTCTTCATATACATGAACTAAAGGAATAGCAGCAGATTGAATGCAGAAGCAGATCTAAAAATTCAGGTGTCTTCTCTTATACCAGTTATTAACAGAGATTTGTGAAAATGTGAAACAGTGCCGCTCTGCTCATTAAATTTTGTTCTCTGTTCCTCCCACTATTAATTATTCAAGGTGCCGGCTTGGTTATGAGGGTGCAGGTGTTAAGGGCTGGGGCTCAGACTGGCCACGGGGCGGGCGTGACTCGGCAGGCCCCGAGTCCAGCTGTGCTGTCCAGGCAGAGCCTCTGGGCGGGGCCTGGGGCCGGGTCTGCCCAGCTCCTTTTTGAATCTCTTTTAGCTCTTTGTAGCTTAGTCTCTTTGACCTCAGTGAGCAGCACTCCTATTATGTGGACAGTGGAGTGAGAGTACAGAGGACTGATGTTTACTTATAGCATATGGTTTGGAAGAGTGAGGAAACCACATATTGAAGAGGCAGGCAGGAGTAATAATGATCCTAGAGCTAGAGGTGTTGTGGCTTGAGGAGAGATTCTTGGTTAGACTTAGGATATATAAGGGGGAAACAAATGGGAGCAGGTGATGAGCCCAAGAAATAAAAGAGAGTGGTTGGAAAGCTAGCAATAAGAGGAGCTCGTATGAATCTCCAGGAGATCAAGTGTATAATAGAGAAAGGCTAAATTGGGGGGTGGGGTGGGGGCGGGGAGAGAGAGAGAGAGAGAGAGAGAGAGAAATGTAGAATATTGACTGGCCTGCCTTTGGCAGTTTAAAAGTAGGAGAAAAGTACCTTTTATCTACTATGTACTACCTCCCCAATAATAATATGCTTTCTTAGGCAGCTGTTTTATGTCTTATCCTAAGATAACCTTACTTTCTTAATTGTTATGGTTAAGTAATATCTGGTAATGAGTTTTAAGAAAGCATTATTTGAGCAGTTAATATTATTGCTGCTAGAAACATGTACATTTAAGATAGGAACTCTTGATTAAAAATAGTTCCAAGATTGAAAAGAATAACATTTCTTGCTTCGTGTTTATAAAGGGAGGGAAGAAAAATAATGCAGTATTTAAATTTTATAAGTTTAATAAAATTTAAAATTAATAATTTATTTAAATAAAACAATTTATATGTAAAATTCAGTTTAAATTTTGAAATTCAGTACAAAGCTAAAATATGGAAGTCTCTGATTTTTACCAAATTTCCTTTTCCTAGAGATAATATTGTGATTCTTTAATATAAATACTGATATACATATGTGCATAAATGATTTACTGACTTGATAATGCTTTAAGCAAATGTGGGATTTTTTTAACATGTGGTTCTGCATTCTTTTGTTATTTTTTTGTTTTGTTTTTTACTCAGTAGTTCTTAGATTAAAAGAATTACCCTATATAATGGCAAACACAGGCTGTTGGGAAGATGCTTTGACATGGGATGGGAGACTTTTATAGTTTCTGTCTAATCTTACTATGTAATCATCATCTGTTAATGTGTAGCACTGTTCTGGTTACATGCTGGCAGTGCTCGTGGGGCTTGCTATAAACCAACTGAATAACTGTTACCCATATTGAAAGAATCATTAAATTTCCTTATTTACTGTAATGTGTATAAATGACCTGATAACTTTTTTTTAATTGGAGTTTAGTTGGTTTACAATGTTTTGTTAGTTTCAGGTGTACAGCAAAGTAATTCAGCTATACATATACTTATATCTATTCTTTTTCAGATTCTTTTCCCATTTAAGACCTGGTAAAATCTTTATGTTTAAGAACATACAGGAAGATAACGTGTTGATGATTGCTTTTTCAGCTTTATCTGTACAATACTTAAGGACTGGGTAATAGACGCTATACAAGGGTATCAAAGGACGTTGGTTCTGTTCATTTTTCTGTTAACTGTAGGAAAAAATTTTCTTCCGAAATTACAGTTTTTTGGTGTTTATAATTCTGCATGTGTATCCACTTACTAAGAGGTAGTTCTTAAATATTATGGTTTAGAACTTACTCAAGTATTATACTAAAGGGTAGGCAGATCATTTAGGCTAACCTGAATTATGTATTTGCAGCATGTATGTAGCTTCATCCCCATGGGAAGTCATCCTCAAAATCTTTCTTCCTATCTTTTTACACAAGTTTGGCCAAGTTTTTCAACTGGGCCTTAATTTTCTTTTTTGTAAAATATGATTGGGCTCAGGATGGTTAATTATGTATGAATGCCTTGAAGGTTTTTAAAGTATTTTATATTTTGAAGGAGGGCACCATTATGAATCTGAGTGTCTTAAAATAAGAAATTGCTATAGATAAGGACATTTTTAGAATTGTTACAAAATTAATGTTTAACTTTTTGTATCAATTCTATTTTTTCCTCCTATAGCTCCTAAAAGACGACGGCCTGCACGTTCAATATTTGATGGTTTCCGGGATTTCCAAACTGAAACTAGTAAGTATCTGTGAACCAGTTTATCATCTCTTTTTCCCTCCCTCTCCCTCTCTCATTGTCTTTCTCCCCTGTCTCCTCTCCCACAGATTAAAACCACAAGGTGGAAAAGCACCCACACACTCCCCTTCAGGTCAAGATCCTAGTTTGTTTTATATAATTTTTTTTCTTAAGAAGATGATTAATATTAGGCCTAGTAACTTTGAGGATTCATCTTATTTAAAAACTAAATTATGAATTCAGTCTGTGATTGTTATTAACTCCCCCTTGAGCTGAATTGTTCCAGATTCTAACCTACTTGGTTATAGAAGAATAAGGCAGATGGATATAATGTGAGAAATATGGTAATTTACAAACTTAATCTGTTTCTGAATGAGCACTTAAATGCTGACTATAATAAAATAAAAAACCGATTTTCCTCAGGATCCTGATATATGTCAGTTAAAGGAATGACCACAATGAAAATGGTTATTATAGGGATTGGAAAATAGAAGAAGAAAAGGCCATACTACCCAAAGCAGCCATTATTAACATTGTGGCAACAGTTGTTTGGAATAGGTTTATATCTTCCTGTTGAATAAGAATGAGAGTCTTGGCCTTCTCCTTTTAGTGGACTTAATACTGATTTAGCAATGGAATCCTAGAGAAAAGACAGTTATGTTTAGAGAATATATGAGAAACTCTTGAACCATATTTGATTTTGTAATAATTTATAATGAGCTCATTGAAGCACAGATAGGTCTTGTAACTTGAGAGTTGATGTGGAATCCAGACTGACTCAGGTCATCCAGGGAATCCTGTGCCCTTCCAGGAGAAGATGACAGCAGTAGTCATTCTCTCTCACTGCCATAATCTTTCAAGATTGGGAATGTAGCTAGAAACAACTAGAATGTAGCTAGATAAATTAGGATGAGTTTCAGAAATAGATAAATGAAGATGAAAGTTTTCTCCTGTGCTAAAGTTAGTTTTGAGTATGTGAAGGAAATATTTTAAATAAGTGACTCTTACATAATTTCCATTTTTATCCTTACCTTTGGATAGACAGCCCCAAGTCTTAAGACTCCCGCCCCACCTGGCTTTGTATTTTTTTTCAGAGTCAGCCTTAGATGTTTGCATTTGCATTTGAGGTCAAGCACATTGTTCGTTAGTTCTTGCCACTGATACATTTTTTTTTAAATGCAAGATTCATGACTTATTTTATGGCTAATTGAAACTTTCTCATCCTCCTTTGTTGCAGTTCGGCAAGAACAGGAATTAAGAAATGGAGGCGCAATAGATAAGAAACTAACTACCCTTGCAGATCTCTTCCGGCCACCCATTGATTTGATGCATAAAGGCAGCTTTGAAACAGTAAGTTGTTGGAGATTCTAAGCCTGAGCTATGAATCTTCTTGCATTTTTAGTGGCGTTTTTCCTTCTAAGAGCAAAAAAAAGTTTTCAGCATATAGAGAATTGGCGTCTTAGTAAGTATGAAATACCTAGAAGGTTACATTGATTTATATTTCTTAAAAGTTTATATATTTTTAATTACTACTTACTGCTGAGAATATTGTGTGTGTGTGTGTTTTGGCCATTTGTGAGTTGTTTGTAGGTATCTTTTACCCATATTTTTATGAGGATCCTAGTGTGTTTTAAAAGAATATCCCTATGGTTGCGGAGTATGTTCTCCCTTAGTTCTTGTTTTAATTTAGCTGAAGCCAAAGGAAAACTTTCCGGAGCAGGTTTATATGATTGTCTGCTAAATTATAAGCTTACTGAGGGCAGGGGAACCATGTTTCTTTTTATTTTGGTGATCCGTGGGACCCAGTCTCTAGCATTTAATAGGAACACGGTATTTGGTAAATGAATGCGTTTAGTTAGGATTTTAAATATTCTTCTGTTGAAGTGTTCAAACAACTTGCTTTTGTGTGTTGACTATCATGTTAACTCTCTTTTGAATCAGAAGAGCATTTCTGTAGATGTAAATCACTGAAATTTCAGGTAAGTCTTTTCTGTTAGGATAAAGTAGGCCAAACAATAACTGTAAAAATGACGTTAGTAGCTACATATTTAGAAGTGAATTTTGATTGTTTTTTAAAAAAAATTTTGTCCTTAGACATACTCTTAAACTAGCCTAAATGAAATATTTAGGTTAAGAAATTTAACTGTAAGCTTTTTCCTTCTGAATTCTTTAATTTTCTGAATTGTAAAACCTGAAAGTGTTTGGCCACGTGTAACAAAATCCAGATGATGGAGATCTGATTAAATGTGTTTCTTTTTGTTGTGTAAATAAAGTTCAGGGAGTCTGGTGTTCATTTATCAGCTCAAAGACGTCAGGTTAGATGTCTCCTCAGTTTTCTTCATCTTTCGTTCATGATCTTTAACATGGTAACTGCCTATCCTTTCTACTGTTCTGGTGATAATATAACCATTGACAGAATAGCACAATATGTAAGACAAAAAGGAACTGAGTTTGTTTTGATGTGCTTTCTATTTTCATTAGCTTCTGTGTTGCTCTGGGGCTTAACTAAATAACTCTGAGCTTGATTTAATTTTGTCACTTTGGGCTCATAAAAAGCAGTTACTCTGCTGCTTGTTATTAAGGGAAAATGTGAATCTTTTTTTTTTTTTTTTTTTTTGTGGTACGCGGGCCTCTCACTCCTGTGGCCTCTCCCTTTGCGGAGCACAGGCTCCACGGCCATAGCTTATGGGCCCAGCCGCTCTGCGGCATGTGGGATCTTCCTGCACCGGGGCACGAACCCATGTCCCCTGCATCGGCAGGTGGACTCTCAACCACTGTGCCACCAGGGAAACCCGTGAATCTTTTTTGATACTGTCATCTGAAGTTTGATTCATTTTGTTAAGTTGTGTCACCTTTTTTCTTTGAATTTTGTGACCTATGTTGTTTTCAACAATCTTCATTTTTTTCACTGATAATACTCAGCTTTATCATTTACAAGCCTTTAAATGATATAAACATTCCCAGAAAAAGTAGGCATTTCATTATGACTAATGATATATCCATTAGTTTTATAGAAATTAGGGAAGTAATATACAAAATTAAGTTCACTGAAATTTAGAGAGGTGAATATTAAAAATTAAAGGAATAGTCTGGCTGCTCAGCCAGCCCACAGGTTTGAATTAGATATAGATCTGAGCCACAGTTTTATAGGTGTAGAAACTAGACTTCCTTCTTTCTTTCTTTTTTTTTTAAAATTTAATTTATTTTATTTTTGGCTGCGTTGGGTCTTCCTTGCTGCACGCAGGGGCTAATCTTTGTTGCGGTGCAGTGGCTTCTCTTGTGGAGCACTGCTCTAGGTGCATGGGCTTCAGTAGTTGTGGCACACGGGCTCAGTAGTTGTGGCTCACAGGCTGTAGAGCGCAGGCTCAGTAGTTGTGGCGCATGGGCTTAGTTGCTCCACGGCATGTGGGATCTTCCCAGAACAGGGCTCAAACCCATGTCCCCTGCATTGGCAGGTGGATTCTTAACCACTGTGCCACCAGAGAAGCTCATAGACTTTATTATTTCTTAATGTAACTATAGGTAGACCATGTTCAAGGGTTCTGGCTCATGCTAACCAGATGAGAGATTGATTAGTTCACTTGTTCATTCAGTAAATATTTAGTGAGGCCTCCTGTTGCAAGGCCTTGTTCTAGGGGATGGGGATTATGTGTATTGGGATAAAGATTTAACTATGTGTGAGAGAGACCAGGAATAAAACAAACATTAACTTAAACAAGATAGAAGTCCATGCTGTTAGGATGGTTCTGCTCTATGAAGTTATTAGGAATGCAGTTTTTTCTGTCCTATTCTGCAAGGTCTTGCTTGCCCTTGTCTACATAATTCAAGGTGGCTTACTACCATGTTTGCTTTTCAGTTAGCATGAAGGAAGGGAGTGACTGAGAAGGGTACACCTTTTCCCTTTAAAGGCCCAACCTAGAGGTAATACACATCACTTCTCACATTCCATTGACCAGAATTGTAACAGGGAAGAGCCAAATCTGACTACATGTTGAATCTGTTGCTTTTACTTTAACCGTTGCTTTCTGCTGCTTTTGCTCACTAAAAGGATACTGTCTATATATAATGGCCTGCCTCAGGGAACCCTGCCCCTCTGTCTGAAAGCTAAACCAAAGTGCCTTTGTTCAGGGAAGCATCCTAACCCTGTCCACCTGTGGATGGCTGCAAGAAAGAAGAAATTAACACATCCCCTCCCCAAGGCTGGCCATTCCAGGGGATATTTGCAAACATTAAGGGCCTTTTTACTTTACTTCCTCATCTCCTCCCCCTTTCTGTTCTATAAAAGAAACTGGCACCCAAACCACGATAAGGTGGTTCTTTTGAGACACTAGTCTGCCATCCTCATGGTCCACCGGCTTTCTGAATAAAGTCCCTTGCCTCAACACCTCATCTCTGGGTTTATTGGTCTGTCGTGCGGCGAGCAGAGCGAGCTTGGACTTGGTAACAGAACTTAGCAATGTGGCCACACCTACTTGCAAAGGACACTAGGAAATCAAGATGCTTAGCTGAAAATTGGAGATTATATATATATATTTTTTTGCGGTACACGGGCCTCTCACTGCTGTGGCCTCTCCCGTTGCGGAGCAGAGGCTCTGGACCTGCAGGCTCAGCAGCCGTGGCTCACAGGCCCAGCCGCTCCGCGGCATGTGGGATCCTCCTGGACCGGGGCATGAACCCGTGTCCCTTGCATCGGCAGGCGGACTCTCAGCCACTGCACCACCAGGAAATCCCTCTATTTTTTTTTTTAATTTTTAAATTTTATTTATTTTTTTATACAGCAGGTTCTTACTACTCATCAGTTTTATACACATCAGTGTATACATGTCAATCCCAATCACCCAATTCATCACACAACCACCAACACCCCCGCACCGCTTTCCCTGCTTTGTGTCCATACGTTTGTTCTCTACATCTGTGTCTCATTTTCTGCCCTAAAAACTGGTTCATCTGTACCATTTTTCTAGGTTCCACATATATGCGTTAATATACGATATTTGTTTTTCTCTTTCTGACTTACTTCACTCTGTATGACAGTCTCTAGATCCATCCACGTCTCAACAGATGACCCAGTTTTGTTCCTTTTTATGGCTGAGTAGTATTACATTGTATATATGTACCACATCTTCTTTATCCATTCGTCTGTCACTAGGTAGATTTATTCCTAGGTATTCTTTTTGTTGCAATGGTAAATGGGAGTGTTTCCTTAATTTCTCTCTCAGATTTTTCATCGTTACTGTGTAGGAATGCTAGAGATTTTTGTGCATTAATTTTGTATCCTGCAATTTTACCAAATTCATTGATTAGCTCTAGTAGTTTTCTGGTGGCATCTTTAGGATTCTCTACGTATAGTATCATGTCATCTGCAAACAGTGACAGTTTTACTTCTTCTTTTCCAATTTGTATTCCTTTTATTTCTTTTTCTTTGGAGATTCTATTAAGGAGTAGGGAAAAAATAGATATTTGTTACCTATAAGCAGTTTCTGCCACAGGGAGGTTGTGGTAAACAAATTATACAAAGTCCTTTGCCATCAAAAAATTTATAATCTAGAGGGAGAAACAGACTACCAGCAAATAAAAAACAATACCTATATAACATATTTAGTGTATATATATGTATATATTTTTGTATGTATGTGTTTGACACAGAGAAATTTCAGGTTACAGTAGTTGCTGGGAGAAAGAATAAAATAGAATAAGGGAAGGACAAAGAGAGGACTATTCTGTTTGGGGACATTAAGGTGCATGTGCTCTTATAGGCAAATGAAAAGCAAGGTTGATTTCATAGGTTTCACACACTTTTATAATTGTGATGAGAGAGGACTGATTCAGATAGGAAGATGAGGATATATTTCTGAAAGAATGAGATTTGAGTAGAAACCTGAAAGAAGTGAGGGAATGTAAATCATAGAAGCGTATCAGGGAAAAGCAGAAAAACAGTTAAGTGTATAGGCACTGGTGTTGGAAAGAGCGTGGGCAAATTTCTGGTACAGCCAAGGAAACCAGTGTAGCTGGAGCTGAGTGAGCATGGGACTTAGGATGAATAATCTGACCCGGGCAAGGGAACATTTCTTAGGTTTTCTTCTTTCCCATTAGCATGTAAGTTCCATGAACACAGGAATTTTGTTTTATTTATTGTATATTCACAGTGCATAGAGGGGTGTCTGGCACACAGTTGCCCAAAATCTTTGTTAAATGATTGAGTGGTATAATCTAGAGTATATTGTACAGAAAGAATCAGAACAATTTCCATAATATTCCTTATTTTCATAAGAAATACATGTTTATTTGTTAAAATTGCCATTCAGGGCTTCCCTGGTGGTGCAGTGGTTAAGAATCCGCCTGCCAGTGCAGGGGATGCAGGTTCAAACCCCGGTCCAGGAAGATCCCACATGCTGCGGTACAGCTAAGCCCATGCTCCACAACTACTGAGCCGGCACTCTAGAGCCTGCAAGCCACAACTACTGAAGCCTGTGTGCCTAGAGCTTGTGCTCCGCAACAAGAGAAGCCACCTTAATGAGAAGACTGCGCACCACAACGAAGAGTAGCCCCCACTTGCCGCAACTAGAGAAAGCCCGCATGCAGCAACAAAGAGGAAATGCAGCCAAAAATAAAATAAGTTTATAAAATATAAAAAAAATATAAAAATTGCCATTCAATTGCACATGCACTTAGTCCTACTAAGAGTACTTTGTTAACTTCAAAAGTACTTGCTATAAATGCAAGTAAAAACATTTTAGTTAAAATATAAAGAACTGATTCAGAAACAAAATACATAAGATTAAGTTTTTCTAAATAAACTTTATACATAGCTTATATTTTTATTCAAATTAGGCAAAAATTATAGAAAAAACAGCAAGGAAAAATAATAGTAGTTTCCATTTACATAAGAAAGTATTGTGCATATTTTAATATATTTCCTTTTTGACTTTATGCATATATATTTATTCAAGCAAATTATCTTTTCCTCTGTATCCTCTTTTCATACTTTTCTGATCTGTTTGGGACTGGGAGAGATGTTACTCTCTCACTGTTCTCCCATTATCACAGATAGACCCTGTCACATACCTCTCTATTTGGTATAGCCACACTTGCTCTTGGGTTTCTCTATAATGGCTTTTGAATATTGATTCAGAACAACCTAATGAATTCCAAGAGGAAAGGTTCATCATTTGTCCCATGGCCCACTCTCACCTCTCGTCCTTGACTCATATAACTAGTATACTTAGTGAGATTATATAAGATTCTCTTATGTTCCCTCCAGACATTGCTGCTTTACATGAAATTTGTGTTTTTTTGGGGCCCTTCTTTCTAGAAGTAATTTCTTTTTTTTTTTAATTTAATTGAAGAATAGTTGATTTATAATGTGTTAATTTCTGCTGCACAGCAAAGTGATTCAGTTACACATATTTATACATTCTTTTTCATATTCTTTTCTATTATGGTTTATCACAGGATATTAAATATAGTTCCCTGTGCTATACAGTAGGACCTTATTGTTTATCCATTCTATATATAATAGTTTGCATCTGTTAATCCCAAACTCCCAGTCCATCCCTCCCTCACCCGCTCTCCCCCTTGGCAACCACAAGTCTGTTCTCTATGTCTGTGAGCCTGTTCCTGTTTCCTAAATTAGGTTATTTGTGTCATATTTTAGATTCCACATATAAGTAGTATCATACGGTATTTGTCTTTCTCTATTGGACTTACTTCACTTAGTATGATAATCTCTAGTTGCATCCATGTTGCTGTAAATGGCATTATTTTGTTCTTTTTTATGGCTGAGTAGTATTCCATTGTATATATGTACCACATCTTCTTTATCCATTCACCTGTTGATGGACATTTAGCTTGTTTCCATGTCTTGGCTATTGTGAATAGTGCTGCTATGAACATACGAGTTCATATATCTTTTTGAATTATAGTTTTATTGGGATATATGCCCAGGAGTGGGATTGCTGGATCATATAGTAGCTCTATTTTTAGTTTTTTTTTTTTTTTTTTTTGCAGTACTTGGGCCTCTCACCATTGTGGCCTCTTCCGTTGTGGAGCACAGGCTCCGGACCGGGGCACGAACCCACGTCCCCTGCATCAGCAGGTGGACTCTCAACCACTGCGCCACCAGGGAAGCCCTATTTTTAGTGTTTTAAGGAACCTACATACTGTCTTCCATAGTGGCTGCACCAGTTTACCTTCCTACCAACAGTGTAGGAGGGTTCCCTTTTCTCCACACCCTCTCCAGATTTGTAGATTTTTTAATGTGGCCATTTTGACTGGTGTGAGGTGGTACCTCATTGTAGTTTTGATTTATATTAGAAGTACTTTCTTAACAACATCTTCCAGTTTCTTTTGCTTGTATAAGGTTTCTCCCAATGTAAACTTCATGAAGTCAGGGGTTTTTTGTTTTGGTAACTGCTATAAATCCAGCATCTATAACTGTACCTGAAACATGATAGATCCTCAAATATTTGTCAAATGAATGAATCTGAATGAATGAAAGTGTGAATGTGAATAAATGAATTTTTAAAAACAATAGCAAATGACTCTCCATTGTTTTTGAATTCTGGACTTTTATTATTTTTCAGTGTTATACTTTAAAAAAAAAAAATTATTTATTTGGCTGTACCGGGTCTTAGTTGCGGCATGTGGGATCATTGTGGCGGCATGCGGGATCTTTAGTTGTGGCTTGCAGGATCTTTAGTTGCGACATGTGGGATCTAGTTCCCTGACCAGGGATCGAACCTGGGCCCCCTGCATTGAGAGTGTGGAGTCTTAGCCATGGGACCACCAGGGAAGTTCGTTATACTTTTTTTTGGTCAGTGTTGTAGTTGAGGCAGACTTAATAAATTTACTTTATTATAGGGATTATGTACTCTTCAATCTGTCTCTCTAGAGTGTGTTTTTTTTCTTCATTCTCAAATATTTTTTCTTCAGTTAAAGCAATATAATTACTCATTTATCTCCCATTTATTGAATCTATGTGCTTACTATAGGCAAGGAATTAACTGGAATACTATTACTTTCTAGAAGCAGAGAGTTATTTTATTAAATTTGTATACTTAAAAATAAGCTTTTGACCAGTTAATTGTAGCTTTCTGGCTCAATATAGGACTATTTCCTTTTAGAACTTGGGTTTTCACCTGTGGAATCAGTAATGAATATTATAAAATTATTTTCTCTGGCGGATTTGTACAGAAAAATAGGATAACAATTTTTGTAAGACTGTGTAAACTTTGTTATAAAACAAAAGATATTCTTAGTCTTATATTCTCCAGTACCTCGAAAATGATGTATGTTCTTCAATTGTTGTTAACCTGAGTTAATTGATTCTTAAGATTTTCCCATGTCAAACTGATTTGGAAAAAAATATTGTTCCAGGAAAAAATTATTCAAAACTATAGCTTTCATTTCATTGTTTCTGTGCAAAGGTTTGAGGTAGCATTTGTTCATTTGCTTTTCTGCCATTCTTTTCCAGTTCAGCAATATTTCTTAGGTCATTATGGTGATGAGGAAATGTGAGGCAAAAAAGAAAGTGCACACTCACGCACTCGTGATTGATAATTGTGCTATAAATTGGGGAGTCTTTTGGAGATTATTCTGAAACATTCTTTGATCTGTAATCTCAATTTTGAAATACACTCCTAAGAAAACAACCCTGAGAGAAAAAATCCTCAGCAGCTTTTACTGAAAGATTTAGAGTGATTCTATGAAATACCACATGCCTAATAATCGAGATGAATATATTTGGAAATGTTTATAGAAAATGATGTTGAAGAAAATAAAACAACATAAACTAATATGCACATACTAGTTACAACTATTAAAAAGGAGAGATATATTTGTGGATAGGGGTTGACAGCACAATAGAATTATGTGACTTGTTGCCCTTGTTTGTGGAATCTTTTGCAGGTAAAGATGTTTACATGTACAATAAAAATCCAGCTACTATAACAAATAACAGTGAATAAAAGGAAAACAGTTCATTTAAATTTGAGAAATGCTTGCAAATGGACAGTATAACTATATACATATAAGCAAAATAATGTAATTAATTTTTTTTAATTTTAAATTTTATTTATTTTATTTTTGGCCGCTTTGGGTCTTCGTTGCTGCGCGCGGGCTTTCTCTAGTTGCGGCGAGCGGGGGCTACTCTTTGTTGCAGTGTGTGGGCTTCTCATTGCAGTGGCTTCTCTTGCTGTGGAGCACGGGCTCTAGGTGTGCAGGCTTCAGTAGTTTTGGCACATGGGCTCAGTAGTTGTGGCTTGCGGGCTTAGTTGCTTCGCGGCACATGGGATCTTCCCGGACCAGGGCATGAATCCGTGTCCCCTGTGTTGGCAGGTGGATTCTTAACCACTGAACCACCAAGGAAGCCTGTAATTAATGTTTACACACTGAAAGCTATAGATGCCATACTTGGGGGAAAAAACTTAGTATTTATATGGAAAAAGGACAGCTTTTGAATTCTGAAACATACCAGTTACCAAGTAGAAAATCTTTCTAACAATTGTTATGTAACTTTACTCTTACAGGCCAAAGAGTGTGGCCAGATGCAGAATAAGTGGCTGATGATAAACATTCAGAATGTACAAGACTTTGCATGCCAGTGCCTCAACCGTGACGTATGGAGCAATGAAGCTGTGAAGAATATTATCCGAGAACATTTCATTTTCTGGCAGGTGGGGAGAGTTCATTAAAAATTTTGTAGTGTTTTACTTTGGTATGTGGGATGTCGGGGAAGAGGAATTGGGTTATAAACTGGAAAAAATTCATAACTGAGTTAAATTTTGACATATGAAGAAGTAAAACCACCCATAATGGCTGAAATAGTAAGGATAAGTGAAAGGGCAGCAATGAAGGGAAGGAGGAAAAAAGGAACCAAGCCGTGTAAACCGTATAGTATTCATATCTCAGAAGAGTTTGAACGTCTTGATAGAGTGTGCAGCTGTACTGTTCAATAGAAATGCAATGTGATTCAAAATTTTCTAGTAGCCACATTTAAAAGGGTCAAAAGAAACAGGCAATATTTTAAAAATCAGTATCTCTCATATAAAACTAATATTAAAATATTGATGAGGTGTTTTGATTTTTTTTTTTTGGTGTTAAGCCTTCAGGATCTGGTATGTATTTTACACTTACAGTACAGCTGTTAGGACTAGTCACATTTCAAATGCTTTAGTAGCACATGTTCTAATGGCTACTATAATTGATAGTGGGAACTGTAGAAGATCTTGAAGTAATCAAAAAACATTTGACTAAGACGTGGATTTTAGCTTGAGTTTGATAGTCTTTAATTGTTTGTCCTTAAACTTGTCACTTAGTCTTACTGGCTCTGGTTTCTTTTTATATAAATTACCAAGCTAAGGGTAGATGATTGTGCTCCAATTGTTTATATTATGAAAAATTATAGGGAATTCCCTGGCGGTCCAGTGGTTAGGACTCTGCTTCCACAGGGGGCATGGGTTTGATCCCTGGTCAGGGAACTAAGATTCTGTATGCTGTGTGACACAGCCAAAAACATTTTTTTTATAAAATCAATACTTCTGAATGAACTTAATCTTTTCCCCACTGTAAGACATGCTATTAATGTTAGTAATTTGCCTGTTCATGTTTTACAGGCCCCTAAATTCAGTAAATTTTTTTCTGAATGGTAACCTTTTATTCAGCGACTGTTGATTGAGCGTCTCTTTGCCTAGCAGTATGCTATGCACTTGAACTTATAATCTTAATATATTGTGATTTATTAGGATATATGTGGTTGAGAGTCAGGAATGAAATAGGTAGACAGATAACTTGAAAAGGAAGAGCAATACCTCTTTGAACTGGGAAATGAGGAAGAATGGATTGCTGTATTTATGTAAGTTTCACAAGTGACTGAGGGCAGGAAGTGGAGGGAGTTCACACTTGGTGACCTTCATTTTCTCTTTAATTGCTGTTGGTATATAACAAGGATATAGCTAGTACTTTTCTAAGAGCCTGATTTTTTTTTTTTAATATCAATGATTTAACAGGTTTATCATGACAGTGAGGAAGGTCAGAGATACATACAGTTTTATAAGCTAGGGGATTTCCCCTATGTTTCCATCTTGGATCCACGGACAGGTAAGGGTTATTTCAGCTTATGGTCTTTAACCTATTATTTAACTTTCAGTTACCTAAATAATCTTTAGTATTTGACTGGGCCCAGTTTCAAAATTGTTTGTAGTAATTTAGTTGAAGGGTTCTTGTTCATGCCCTTTTGAATTATTTAAACACCTATTGATGTGTGTATTTAGGGAATATGTTTCCAACAACTTTGGGAGATGGTAGTATTTTATATTTGTGCAGTTCTCTTTTTTCAAAGAATAACTGTTTATCTTCCTTATGATTTGTAAGGAATCCCCTTAGGTCACTAAAATGTTAAGATTGTTCAGGTACTGGTTGTAATCCCACCAAAGAAGCAGAGGGTAGAGCTGGGTTTATTATTAATTGATTGAGTTTTATATAAGTATTGCTTTCTCTGAATCTCTTCTTCCTAAATGGCAATAAATGATATCAGTAGATAAAGTAGTTCCTCCATCATGATGGCTGGGAATCTCTTAGGTTGGTTATAATTAATGTATCCCCTAGGTTATGAAGACACTATGTAACTTAAGCTGGTGTTGGGTGGGGATATGTTCCCAGTAAATTTTAATTATGTATATGCTGAAAGAAATACTTAGTGAGAATTCAGAAAGAGTGTTGATTTTATTTCTATATCCTGGTTTTTAATCTTTAGGTCAGAAGCTAGTAGAGTGGCACCAGTTAGACGTATCTTCTTTCTTGGATCAAGTAACAGGATTTCTGGGTGAACACGGGCAACTGGATGGACTTTCTAGCAGTCCCCCCAAAAAATGTGCCCGTTCAGTAAGTATGACTAAAAAGTGGTGATGGGCAGTTAACTGTCACTGTGTAGAAGTGTCTTGTGTGAAATGTTTCAGGTAAAGATGGTAAAGATAATAATGTAAGTGGTGGACAGTTACAATTTGTGGCTGCACAACATCTTACATTTTGATAGTTTCCTACGTAAGGGTTCTCTCTTCTCAATGAAATTACAGGATTCATACTTCCCATCTCCTAGGATCAGGCATGTGACCTAAGACCTGGATTTAGAAGTAAACAATATGAATATGTAGCAGTGAGCAGGAAGACTGACCAGCAAGCCTGGTAACAGAAAAACCCACTTCTTCAGGGGCAGCACTGCTTGGACTTTTGGAATCCAGGTCTGAGCAGCAGCGGAAATGGTATTTTTGCTAGAACAACTCTCATGGTGTAATTGGGCATTATTGCCGGTTACATACCTTTAGGACCTGGGTCTCAGGCCCACCCAAAGATGATTTCTATATTTGATTTCTATAATACGCTATTACTAGGCAGACCTATTTGATAATTGATAGTAAGATTAGTTGCAAGTAGGAGACCTTCAAAGATGTGGGAATCTCACACTGGTTGTAGCAACTGTTTGGGTTTGATGGCCGTGAGATTAAAATTAGTTACAGAGGATATGACTTTAGCAGTCCAATATCATGCAGTGATGAAACAGTTCCTTAAGTTATTACCTAGAATAAAGTGCCCACTTAAGGAGAGGCTATGGGTGCTTGCCAAGGATTTGTATAGAATTCTTTTTTCTCCCCTCCATTACTCAGAAATTTTACTTAAGTAGAATTCTTTCTTAAGGCATTAAAAAACCCAGGAAGTTTCTGTGATTTCCCTAAGAGAGTTTTCTCATCTTTTACAGTCATAGGCTGATACTGTCAAAACACAGAGCCTGAGCTTGTGAGTTGATGAATTACAACATAAATTGAGTTTAAAATCTCACTAGATCTCTTATAAAAGTTAAGGGACTTAGTAGGGAAAAGAGTGGGACCATAAAATTGGACAGTGACATAGGGCTGATTTGGGTGACTAGTACCTCAGACCCCACTTCTGAACTAAATTCTCTGAATGTTACAAATTTTGATCAACTATGTGCAAGAGACACAGCAACACATAATGGCTTAAACAAGGAAGACATCTTTTCTCAACAAGAAGTTCAGAGGCAAGCAGTCTAAGACTTGACTCATGTGGATGTCATCAAGGAACCAGGTTCCTCCCCGTTTTTTCCCCCCTCCATCCTTAGTATTGGCTTGTGTCCTCGTGGTCACAGTACAGATGCTGCGCTCACGTATTCCAGCATGGACAAGGAGGGAAGGGGGTGGCGTCTCTATTACAAAGGTAAAACAGCCACAGATAAAGAGTTCTGCTTGTTTTAGCTGGACACATTTTCTTGTACACAGTTGAGGTTCTTTTAATAAGGAAGCAAAGAAGACTGGGTGTAAAATAGGAAACTAACAGAGTCCATCATAATGTCATTCTTTAAAATCAGCCTTCATGATACACAGTGTTATTATCTGTAGTCAGTCCAAGCCATTGTATGTCACGTGAGCACATCTGTTTGCTTTCTTGTGAGTGCTATTTAAGTTTATTTTTTAAAATTTCATAGCTTTGTTGAAGTATAATTAATGTCTAGTAACTGAGTATATTTAAAATTTGCAGTTTGACAAGTTTAGATATGAGCATCTTTTCATGTGCTTTTTTACCTTCTGTCTCTTTTGGTAAAGAGCCTATTCAGATCTCAGGCTCATTTTTCTCTTACTGGGTTGTATATCTCTTTGTGGGGGGGTGGGGCCCGTGCTGTGCAGCATGTGGAATCTTAGTTCCCTGACCAGGAATGAAACCCGTGACCTTTGCAGTGGAAGTGCGGAGTCTTAACCACCCGACCGCCAGGGAAGGCCCCTGGGTTGTATATCTTTTAACTGAGTTGTAAGGACTTAAGATATAAGTCCTTTGTTGGATATATGGTTTGCAGATATTTTTTTTTCAGTTTGTTGCTTGCTTATTCATTTCACAATGGTGTTTTTGAAGAGCAAATTTTAAAATGTTGATTAAATCCAACTTATCAACTTTCTTTTTTATTTTAACATTTTTATTGGAGTATAATTGCTTTACAATGGTGTGTTAGTTTCTGCTTTATAACAAACTGAATCACTTATACGTATATCCCCATATCTCTTCCCTCTTGCGTCTCCCTCCCACCCTCCTTATCCCACCCTTCTATCTGGTCACAAAGCAACGAGCTGATCTCCCTGTGCTATGCGACTGCTTCCCATTAGCTATCTGTTTTACATTTGGTAGTGTTTATATGTCCATATATAACCTACCACTCTCTCACTTTGTCCCAGCTTACCCTTCCCCTACCCTGTGTCCTCAAGTCCATTCTCTAGTAGGTCTGCGTCTTTATTCCCATCTTTCCCTGGGTTCTTCATGACCAGTTTTTTTTTTTTTTTTTTTTTTAGATTCCATGTATACGTGTTAGCATACGGTATTTGTTTTTCTCTTTCTGAATTACTTCACTCTGTATGACAGACTCTAGGTCCATCCACCTCACTACAAATACTTTTGTTTCTTTTTATGGCTGAGTAATATTCCATTTTATATATGTGCCACATCTTCTTTATCCATTCATCTGTCAGTGGACACTTAGGTTGCTTCCATGTCCTGGCTATTGTAAATAGAGCTGCAAATGCCAGTGGTAGTTTGATAGGGATTGCATTGAATCTGTAGATTGCTTTGGGTTGTATAGTCATTTTCTTTTTTTTAACGTGGTACAAACGTTTTTTTTTAATTTAAGTTATTTTTTTATACGGCAGGTCCTTATTAGTCATCAGTTTTATACACATCAGTGTATACATGTCAATCCCAATCGCCAAATCCATCACACGACCACCCCCACCGCTTTCCACCCTTGGTGTCCATACGTTTGTTCTCTACATCTGTGTCTCAATTTATGCCCTGCAAACAGGTTCATCTGTACCATTTTTCTAGGTTCCACATATATGTGTTAATATACGATATTTGTTTTTCTCTTTCTGACTTACTTCACTCTGTATGACAGTCTCTAGATCCATCCACGTCTCTACAGGTGACTCAATTTCGTTCCTTTTTATGGCTGAGTAATATTATGTTGTATATGTGTACCACATTTTCTTTATCCATTCATCTGTCAGTGGGCATTTAGGTTGCTTCCATTACCTGGCTATTGTAAATGGTGCTGCAATGAACATTGAGATGCATGTGTCTTTTTGAATTACGGTTTTCTCTGGGTATATGTCCAGTAGTGGGATTGCTGGATCATATGGTAGTTCTATTTTTAGTTTAAGGAGCCTCCATACTGTTCTCCATAGTGGCTGTATCAATTTACATTCCCACCAACAGTGCAAGAGGGTTCCCTTTTCTCCACACCCTCTCCAGCATTTGTTGTTTGTAGATTTTCCGATGATGCCCGTTCTAACTGGTATGAGATGATACCTCATTGTAGTTTTGATTTGCATTTCTGTAATAATTAGTGATGTTGAGCAGCTTTTCGTTTGCTTCTTGGCCATCTGTATGTCTTCTTTGGAGAAATGTGTATTTAGGTCTTCTGCCCATTTTTGGATTGGCTTGTTTGTTTTTTTAATATTGAGCTGCATGAGCTGTTTATATATTTTGGAGATTAATCCTTTGTCCGTTGATTTGTTTGCAAATATTTTCTCCCATTCTGAGGGTTGTCTTTTCAGCTTGCTTACAGTTTCCTTTGCTGTGCAAAAGCTTTCACGTTTCATTAGGTCCCATATGTTTATTTTTGCTTTTATTTCCATTATTCTAGGAGGTGGATGAAAAAAGATCTTGCTGTGATTAATGTCAAAGAGTGTTCTTCCTATGTTTTCCTCTAAGAGTTTTATAGTGTCGGTCTTACATTTATGTCTCTAATCCATTTTGAGTTTATTTTTGTGTATGGTGTTAGGGAGTGTTCTAATTTCATTCTTTTACATGTAGCTGTCCAGTTCTCCTAGCACCACTTATTGAAGAGACTGTCTTTTCTCCATTGTATATCCTTGCCTCCTTTGTCATAGATTAGTTGACCATAGGTGCTTGGGTTTATCTCTGGGCTTTCTATTTTGTTTCATTGATCTATGTTTCTGTTTTTGTGCCAGTGCCAGTGTCTTGATTACTGTAGCTTTGTAGTATAGTCTGAAGTCAGGAAGTCTGATTCCTCCAGCTCCGTTTTTTTCCCTCAAGACTGCTTTGGCTCCTCGGGGTCTTTTGTGTCTTCATACACATTTTAAGAGTTTTTGTTCCAGTTCCGTAAAAAATGCCATTGGTAATTTGATAGGGATTGTATTGAATCTGTAGATTGCTTTGGGTATAGTCATTTTCACATGATTGATTCTTCCAATCCAAGAACATGTTATATCTCTCCATCTGTTGGTATCATGTTTAATTTCTTTCATCAGTGTCTTATAGTTTTCTGCCTACAGGTCTTTTGTCTCCTTAGGTAGGTTTATTCCTAGGTCTTTGATTGTTTTTGTTGCAATGGTAAATGGGAGTGTTTCCTTATTTTCTCTTTCAGATATTTCATCATTAGTATATAGGAATGCAAGAGAGTTCTGTACATTAATTTTGTATCCTGCAGCTTTACCAAATTCATTGTTTAGCTGTAGTAGTTTTCTGGTGGCATCTTTAAGATTCTATAAGTATAGTATCATGTCATCTGCAAACAGTGACAGCTTTACTTCTTCTTTTCTGATTTGGATTCCTTTTATTTCTTTTTCTTCTCTGATTGCCGTGGCTAGAACTTCCAAAACTATGTTGAATAACAGTGGTGAGAGTGGACATCCTTGTCTTGTTCCTGATCTTAGAGGAAATGCTTTCAGTTTTTCACCAATTTCTGCAGTGTCAGTTGTTACTTCTCCTTTTTCATTTCTAATTCTATTGATTTGAGTCTTCTCCCTTTTTCTCTTGATGAGTCTGGGTAATGGTTTATCAATTTTGTTTATCTTCTCAAAGAACCAGCTTTTAGTTTTATTGATGTTTGCTATTGTTTTCTATTTCATTTATTTCTGCTGTGATCTTCATGATTTCTTTCCTTCCACTAACGTTGGGTTTTGTTTGTTCTTCTTTCTCTAGTTCTTTTAGGTGTAAGGTTAGATTTTTTATTTGAGATTTTTCTTGTTTCTTGAAGTAGGCTTATATAGCTATAAACTTCCCTCTTAGAACTGCTTTTGCTGCATCCCATAAGCATATATACGGGTCTTGTTTTTGTATCCATTCAGCCAGTCTGTGTCTTTTGGTTGGAGCATTTAATCCATTACATTTAAGGTAATTATCAATATGTATATTCCTATTACCATTTTTCTATTTGTTTGTGTTTGTTATTGTAGGTCTTTTCCTTCTCTTGTGTTTCCTGCCTAGAGAAGTTCCTTTAGCATTTGTTGTAGCGCTGGTTTGGTTGTGCTGAATTGTCTTAGGTTTTGCTTGTCTGTAAAGGTTTTAATTTCTCCTTCAAATCTGATTGAGATCCTTGCTGGATAGAGTAATCTTGGTTGTAGGTTTTTCCCTTTCATCACTTTAAATATGTCCTGCCACTCCCTTCTGGCTTGCAGAGGTTCTCCTGAAAGATCAGCTGTTAACCTTATGGGGATTCCCTTGTATGTTATTTGTTGTTTTTCCCTTGCTGCTTTTAATATTTTTTCTTTGTATTTAATTTTTGATAGTTTGGTTAATATGTGCCTTGGCGTGTTTCTCCTTGGATTTATCCTGTATGGGACTCTCTGTGCTTTTGGACTTGATTAACTATTTCCTTACCCATATTAGGGAAGTTTTCAACTATAATCTATTCAAATATTTTCTCAGTCCCTTTCGTTTTCTCTTCTTCTTCTGGGACCCCTATAATTCGAATGCTGGTGCATTTAATGTTGTCCCAGAGGCCTCTGAGACTGTCCTCAGTTCTTTTCAATTCTTTTTTCTTTATTCTGCTCTGCAGTAGTTATTTCCACTATTTTATCTTCCAGGTCACTTATCCGTTCTTCTGCCTCAGTTATTCTGTTATTGTTCCCTTCTAGAGAATTTTTAATTTCATTTATTGTGTTGTTTATGATTGTTTGTTTGCTCTTTAGCTCTTCTAGGTCCTTGTTAAATGTTTCTTGTATTTTCTCCATTCTATTTCCAAGAGTTTGGATCATCTTTACTATCATTATTCTGAATTCTTTTTCAGGCAGACTGCCTATTTTCTCTTCATTTGTTAGGTCTGGTGGGTTTTTACCTTGCTCCTTCATCTGCTGTGTGTTTTTCTGTCTTCTCATTTTGCTTATCTTACTGTGTTTGGGGTCTCCTTTTTTCAGGCTGCAGGTTCTTAGTTCCTGTTGTTTTTGGTGTCTGTCCCCAGTGGCTAAGGTTGGTTCAGTGGCTTGTGTAGCCTTCCTGGTGGAGGCGACTAGTGCCTGTGTTCTGGTGGATGAGGCTGGATCTTATCTTTCTTGTGGGCAGGTCCACGTCTGCTGGTGTGTTTTGGGGTGTCTGTAACCTTGTTATGATTTTAGGCAGCCTCTCTGCTAATGGGTGGGGTTGTGTTCCTGTCTTGCTAGTTGTTTTGCATAGGGTGTCCATAACTGTAGCTCGCTGGTCGTTGAGTGGAGCTGGGTCTTGGCATTGAGATGGAGATCTCTGGGAGATTTTCGCCATTTGGTATTACGTGGGGCTGGGAGGTCTCTCGTGGACCAGTGTCCTGAATTTGGCTCTCCCACCTCAGAGGCACAGCCCTGATGCCTGGCTGGAGCACCAAGAGCCTGTCATCCCCATGGCTCAGAATAAAAGGGAGAAAGAAAGAAAGAAAGAGAGAGAGAGAGGGAGGGAGGAAGGAAGGAAGGAAAGAAAGAAAGAAAAGAGAAGGAAAGGAGGGAGGGAGGAAGGAAGAAACAAAAGAAAGAAAAAGATAGAATTAAAAAGTTATTAAAATAAAAAAAATTATTATTAAAAATTTTTTAAGTAATTAAAAAAAGGAAGAATGAAGAGAACAACCAAACCAAAAAACAAATCCCCTAACGATAACAAGCACTGAAAACCATACTAAAAAAACAGAAAAAAACCAGACAGAACCCTTGGACAAGTGCTAAAAGCAAAGCTGTACAGACAAAACCACACACAGAAGCATACACATACATACAGAAAGAGAAAAAGGGGAAAAATAGTATATATCATTGCCCCCAAAGTCCACCTCCTCAATTTGGAATGATTTGTTGTCTATTCAGATATTCCATAGATGCAGGGTACATTAAGTTGACTGTGGAGATTTAATCCGCTGCTCCTGAGGCTGCTGGGAGAGATTTCCTTTTCTCTTCTTTGTTCTCACAGCTCCCGGGGTTCAGCTTTAGATTTGGCCCCGCCTCTGTGTGTAGGTCGCCTGAGGACGTCTGTTCTTCACTCAGACAGGACGGGGTTAAAGGAGCAGCTGTTTCGGGGCCTCTGGCTCACTCAGGCCGGGGGGAGGAGTACGGAGTGCGGGGCGAGCCTGTGGCGGCAGAGGCCAGCATGACGTTGCAGCAGCCTGAGGCGCGCCGTGCGTTCTTCCGGGAGAGTTGTCCCTGGATCCCGGGACCCTGGCAGTGGTGGGCTGCACAGCCTCCCAGGAGGGGAGGTGTGGATAGTGACCTGTGCCTGCACACAGGCTTCTTGGTGGCTACAGCAGCAGCCTTAGTATCTCATGCCCGTCTCTGGGGTCCGCGCTGATAGCCACGGCTCGCACCCATCTCTGGAGCTCCTTTAAGCAGCGCTTTTAATCCCCACTCCTCGCGCACCAGGAAACAGACGCAAGAAAAAATCTCTTGCCTCTTCTGCAGTTCCAGACCTTTTCCCACACTCCCTCCTGGCTAGCCGTGGCACACTAGCCCCCTTCGGGCTGTGTTCACATGGCGAACCCCAGTACTCTCCCTGGGATCCAACCGAAGCCGGAGCTTCAGCTCCCAGCCCCCGCCCACCCCGGCGGGTGAGCAGCCAAGCCTCTCGGGCTGGTGAGTGCTGACCGGCACCGATCCTCTGTGCAGGAATCTATCCGCTTTGCCTTCTGCACCCCTGTTGCTGCGCTCTCCTCCTTGGCTCCGAAGCTTCCCCCCTCCGCCACCCTCAGTCTTCGCCCATGAAGGGGCTTGTAAGCCTAGTGTGTGGAAACCTTTCCTCCTTCACAGCTCCCTCCCAGAGGTGCAGGTCGTGTCCCTATTCTTTTGTCTGTGTTTTTTCTTTTTTCTTTTGCCCTACCCAGGTACTTGGGGAGTTTCTTGCCTTTTGGGAGGTCTGAGGTCTTCTACCAGTGTTCAGTAGGTGTTTTGTAGGAGTTGTTCCACATGTAGATGTATTTCTGATGTATTTGTGGAGTGGAGGGTGATCTCCATGTCTTACTCTTCTGCCTTTTTGAAGCCTCTCTCAGCTTTCTTTTATACTTCATGCTTTTTGTGTCTTATTTGAGAAATCTTAGCCTAACCCAAGATTTTATCTCATATTTTTTATAGTTTTAGCTCTTCAGTCAGTGATCCACTTTGAATTAATTTTTGTATATGGTATTAGGGTGGGGTTGAGTTGGGGTTTTTTGTTTGTTTGCCTATGCCTGTATGCTTGTCCCAGCACTATTTGTTGAAAAGATTATCCTTTTCCCATTGAATTGCCTTTGTACCTTTGTCAGAAATTGATCATGGATGTGTGGGTTTATGGCATCTATTCTTTCCAGTGATTGATTTGTCTACCTTTATGTTATTATTTTACTGTCTTAATGATTACTATAGCTTTGTAATAAGTCTTGAAATTGCATGGTGTAAGCCCTTCAACTTTGTTCTTTATAGTTGTTTTGGCTATTTCAGGTCCTTTACATTTCAGTATAAGTTTTAGAATCAGCTTGTCACTTTCTTCGAGGAAAGCTGCTGGGACTTTGATTGGAATTACATTAGCTCTATGGATCATTTTGGAGAGAATTGACATCTTAGCAGCATTGAGTCTTCATATCTATGGACATGGCATATATCACTCTGTTTATTTAAGCCTTGAATTTCTCTCAGCAATGTTTTGTAGCTTTTGTGTATTGACCTTGTAGCCTGCAGCCTTGCTACACTCACTTATTAGGTCTAGTAACTTTTTTGTAGATTTCTTAGAATTTTCTATATACATGGTCATGTTATCAGCAAATAAAGACTGATATACTTCTTCCTTTACAATCTCTATTGCTTTTATTTCTTTTTCTTTTTCTTTCCAGTACAAAGTTAAATAGAAGTAGTGAGATTAGACATCCTTAACTTGTTTCTGGTGTTGGAGTGAAATTATTCAGTATTTGACCAATAAGTTTGATGTTAGCTATATGTTTCTTATATATATATACTTTATCAGATTGAGGAAGTTTCCTTTTATTCCTGATTTGCTGAGGTTTTATGAGAGGTTTTTGTCATGTGATTTTTTTGTATCTATTGAAATGATAATATGGTTTTCTTTTTTAGTGAATTCCATTGGTTGGTTTTCTAATGTTAAACCAACCTTACATTCCTGGGCTAAAACCCACTTGGTTATGATGCATTGCTTTTTTATATATTGTTAAGTTTGATATACTAAAATTTTGTCAAGAATTTTTATATCTCTGTTTATGAGGGTTATTGGTTTATAGTTTTTTTTTTTTTTTTTTTTTTTTTTTTTTTTTTGTCTTTTGTTTTCCGTGTAAGAGCTTGATCTTGTCTGGCTTTGGTATCAGGTTAATGCTGGCCTCGCAATGAACTAGGAAGTATTTCTTCCTCTTTGGTTTTCTGGAAGAGTTTGTGCAGAATTGGTATTATTTCTTCCTTAATAATTGATGACATTTACAAGCGAAGCCACCTGGGCATAGAGTTTTCTTTGTAGGAAGTTTTAAACTACAAATTCAATTTCATTGATAGATATAGGACTATTTGGGTATCTGTTTCTTCTTTAATGAACTTTAGTAGGTTGTGTCTTTCCAGGGATTTGTCCATTTTTACCTAAAGTGTCAAAGATGTAAAGTTGTTCATTGTATTTATTATTCCTTCAATGACTGTGGTATCTGTAGGGGTGGCCCTTTTTCCAGTCCTGTAACTGGTAATTTGTGGCTTTTCTTCCCCTGACAGTCTGACTAGAGGCTTATCAAGTTTATTGACTTTTTAAAAACCCAGCTTTGGGTTTCATTGATTTTTCTTTTGTTTCCTAAGTTATTGGTTGATTTCTGTTCTTTTTCCTTCTGCATAGTTTGAGTTTAATTTAATTTTTTTTGATGGGGTACTTTTTAATTTAAGATGGAAATTTAGTTACTAATTTGAGACTTTCTTTTCTAATGTAGGCATTTAGTTCTATACTTTCTCTGTAAGTGCTGCTTTAGTTCCATTCCACAATTTTTTTTAGCTGCAAGGGGAACTGGTAAATAGAATTTTTTAGTGGGACATATTTCATTTATAGACATAATTAGGATTCTGTAAATAAGGATTCAGAGGAGTAAGAATGTTGGGTAGGAAGCCAGCAGTGTCTACCATGGCAGCAATCTTTAAAAATCAAGCTACACGTTATGCAATATCATTATTATAAACCTTCAGTTCACCTAAGCCATTGCAGGTCACATGGGCACATCTACTTGCTTTTTTTTGGTGGTAAATTAGCCTTAAGTTTCTTTAAAATTTAAAAAAGTTTTTTTGCTCTATGACTGGCAGATAGGGAAAGCCAAATTGAGGGTCCTTTAGTTTTTTGTTAACAGCCTAAACTTTTTATGGTGGAAAATTTTTAAGTACAAGGAATTTATTGAGCTTCTGTGTATCCATTAACTGATTTAAATAATTAACAACATGTGGCCAGTCTTATTTCAGTTATACCCCATCCTTTGTGCATTATTTTGAAGCAGATCTCAGAATTCATTGTTTCATTCATTAAATACTTTGGCATGTATCTTTAAAAGATAAAGGTTCTTTTTATTTTTAAAAAACAGTCACAGTACCATTAACATAACCTCTAAAAATTAACAGTAGTTCCTTTATATTATAAGGTATCCAGTGTTCAATTTTTGGCTATCATAAAAAATTTTTTTTGTATAATTTGTTTTGAGTTAGGATCTAAATAAGTTCCATTCAAGCAATTCATATTTTGTGACTCAGTAAGTTTAGTGAAACCTGTGACATTAGAACTTTTCCAAGGCAAAAGCTATTGAAAATTGCTTTTCATGATCACAGTGAAAACCTTCATTGAAATTAAGCTTGGGAAAATATAGTTGTTTTTTCATATTTTTTTTTGCGGTGTTTTGTTTTGAATGTTAAAGATCTGACTTAGATTTTTTTGAAAAATGATCATTACTGAGCTACTGATTGATTGATACCCTTCTGTGCGCCAAAGCAGTGCTAGTTGAAGTATACAATGGTAAGCAAGATAGACCTCTTTCTCTGTGCTTAGTCATTTAAAATACTGATGTTTTTAAAAAAAAAAAAAATACTGATGTTTTGGTTTTATATTTGAAATCTTAATTCATGTCTTGTTCTGGGCAAGGAATAAATTGTTTTCTTGATTCCTCTCCCCTCCCACCAAATCTTGTGCTTGCAATCATTGTGCCAGATGGTATGACAGTTTTTATTTTTGTTTTTAAAATTCCATTCCAACTCGGCTGTGTAAGACAAAGTTGTTCCCCTCAAATAGCTTAAAATTTAATAGAAGAGATACATCCAGCAGAAAATAATAATGGCAGGCTGTTACATTTTCTGTGCCCTATTTGACTTGATTATTTTTTGGTTTAACTGTTTTCTTTTTCTTTCTACCCATGTTTTATGACTGCATCTTGCAGGAGAGTCTTATAGATGCAAGTGAAGACAGCCAGCTAGAAGCTGCCATCAGAGCCTCCTTGCAAGAGACACATTTTGATTCCACACAGACAAAACAGGATAGCCGCTCAGATGAAGAATCTGAATCTGAACTTTTTTCTGGCAGTGAGGAGTTCATATCCGTTTGTGGCTCTGATGAGGAGGAGGAGATAGAGAATCTTGCCAAGTCTAGAAAGTCTCCCCACAAAGATTTGGGGCATAGAAAAGAGGAGAACAGAAGGTCACTGACTGAGCCCCCTGCCAGAACTGAGCCTGGAACAGCCACAAACCACCAAGGATTGCCAGCGATGGATTCAGAAATACTGGAGATGTCACCTGAAAAATCAGATGGAATAGTGGAGGGCATTGATGTAAATGGTGGGTTACATTTTAGATTTCCTTTACTTAATACTTGAATATTACTGCAGGGATTTGTTTATTTGTTTAAATTAGTCTTCTATCTTAAGTAGCTATATCTCTCTCTATATTTTTTAACCCTTCCTTTAGGACCAAAAGCACAGCTGATGTTGCGGTATCCAGATGGAAAAAGGGAACAAATCACTCTTCCAGAGCAAGCTAAACTACTAGTAAGTATATCTAATTGGAAGCATTTACTCGAAGCAGAAAAACTAATTGGCGTAATTAGCTTGATGATTCTTTGAAATAGGTGTTAGGTCTGACCTCTAACTGGAAACTTCACTGTGGTGAATCTTAATTCTAACTGCTTTATTTCCTTCCCAAATTATCTTGGGCAACTCACATAGTCCGTTGTAGCCAAGGCATTTCTGTTCCATGGCTGCATGTAATAGAAACCCAACTGAAATTATTACCTGGAAAAGGGGAGTGGGGTTATTTGAAGACTGTAGAGGGGCCTCCTGGGTTTCCTAGTAGCTGGAACTGCAAAGTAGTTAAGAACCAAGACTATTTTCCTGTGTGTTTCTCTTGTGGGGCCTGTTGGGTTTTCCCCTTGTGATTCTCTGCTTCATACCATTCTTCTCTCTCTATTCTGGTGGCTTTTGTTTGCAAAACAGCTTGTACATAGTCCATCATACCGGTGCTTTGAGGGCCTTTTCCTCCAGAGTCCACAGCTGATGGGCCCTCCCTCCGTATTTTTCAACTTCTAGAAAAGAGAATGAGTCTGACTTGCTTAGATTAGCCTATGAATGGATCCTCCTTGAGTCAGGTGTTCATACCTGGCCATTTGCTGTGGCTAAAAATAATTAGAATCTTGAAGACTGTGACTTGAATGCAAGTAGGCTCTGGCCTCTGGTGCTAATATCCAGACTGTCTCCTTAGTCTAGTAATTGGAAAGGAATGGGAGATGAGACAATGAATAGAACAAGTATAGACCACTTTTTTGAGAAGGTTGGTTGTGAAGCTAGAGTGGGGAGTGGGCAGTAATCAGAGGGGAAAAGATGATCGAAGGAGAGACTGAGCATGTTTAAGTTTTATTGGAGGTATCTGCAGAGAAGATGTTGAAGATACCCGTAAAAGAGTGGTATTCCGTGGTGGCACAGTTTCTGAGATGGCAAGAAGGGATTCAATGCACAGGTGACAAGATAGGATGAACGACATATCTTCCCTGATAAATAGAAAGAAGGAAAACTGATAAAATGTTTAAAAATTAGGACAATAGTTTTGTTTTTTTTTTAAGGGAACTTTATTTTTATTTATCTATTTATTTATGGCTGCTTTGGGTCTTCATTGCTGCACAGGCTTTCTCTAGTTGTGGTGAGCGGGGGCTACTCTTCATTGTGGTGCGTGGGCTTCTCATTATGGTGGATTCTCTTGTTGCGGAGCACGGGCTCTAGGCACATGGCTTCAGTTGTTGTGGCATGAGGGCTCAGTAGTTGTGGCTTGCAGGCTCTAGAGTACAGGCTCAGTAGTTGTGGTGCACAGGTTTAGTTGCTCCGCGGCATGTGGGATCTTCCTGGACCAGGGCTCGAACCTGTGTCCCCTGCATTGGCAGGCAGCTTCTTAACCACTGCACCACCAGGGAAGAAATTGGATTTGTTTATTGGAGAGACAGTAATAACCCTGTATATTTCAGTATCACTTAATGGCTCTAAATTATTGGGTGCAGGTTTAGTATCTCCCCATCCAGAGGGTTATATTGGCCCTTCCAATTTTTATTTATCTATTTATTTATGGCTGCTTTGGGTCTTCATTGCTGCACAGGCTTTCTCTAGTTGTGGTGAGCGGGGGCTACTCTTCATTGTGGTGCGTGGGCTTCTCATTATGGTGGATTCTCTTGTTGCGGAGCACGGGCTCTAGGCACATGGCTTCAGTTGTTGTGGCATGAGGGCTCAGTAGTTGTGGCTTGCAGGCTCTAGAGTACAGGCTCAGTAGTTGTGGTGCACAGGTTTAGTTGCTCCGCGGCATGTGGGATCTTCCTGGACCAGGGCTCGAACCTGTGTCCCCTGCATTGGCAGGCAGCTTCTTAACCACTGCACCACCAGGGAAGAAATTGGATTTGTTTATTGGAGAGACAGTAATAACCCTGTATATTTCAGTATCACTTAATGGCTCTAAATTATTGGGTGCAGGTTTAGTATCTCCCCATCCAGAGGGTTATATTGGCCCTTCCATAAGAGTAAGCTTCAATTATCTGAAAGAATAACTTAAACTTTTATCTGATTTTAAAATGAATGTTATATTTTTAATTCTTCAATATGCTCTTTCTTGTTGTTTCCATCTAACAGCTTTGTCTTTCTGTTATTTTTCATAGGCTTTGGTGAAGCATGTCCAATCTAAAGGATATCCAAATGAACGTTTTGAACTTCTCACCAACTTCCCTCGAAGGAAACTCTCTCATCTGGACTATGATATTACATTACAGGAGGCAGGCCTTTGTCCTCAAGAGACTGTCTTTGTACAGGAAAGAAATTAACATCATGGCCTGACCTCTCTCAGCTTACCCCTTTTTTTCCCTTTTTCTGTGAGATACCATGTCACTGAGTATGTATTTTGGCTCATAGGACCATAGAGCCAAAGTTGGGCAAGCAAGTCACCTGCCTTCTCTTTTATTTCTTGTTCTCTCCTATAATCAGTCTCACATACCCCACCCCACCCCTCTTTTTCTCTCTTCTCCCATTTTCTTCTTTTTCCTACTTTTCTCTCTTTCTTACCTAATCTGGTGACCAAATGGAAGTGTTAGGATAAGACCTCCTAGTACTGGCAGCAGGAAATGTATGTTCCAATAGGTGATCTCTTACACAGCACTTTTTTGGGATCAAATGATAATGTTACTCCTCAGATTCCTTTGGTAAAGGAATGGCTAGATTCAGAATAAGAGCAGCCTCCTTTTTTTGTAAGCCCCATGTTTAGTAGGGAGAAGAAATTCTCTAACACATGTTTTGTTTTATTATTCATGTAGGAAATATCGTGTAACAGTGTCCAGGGTTTTGTTTACATGGAAAAAGCGTCCTTTATAACTTTGCTCATCATATTTAAAATTTTTTTCAAAGGATTCCCATCTTCCCAGCTAGAATTGTTTCCATGATATGTGTTATTGACAGAAAGAATGTTAAACTAGGGTGAGTAGCATGGGGTGGCTTTCAGTATCCTAGCCTGAGACAGCTTTCGTTATTACTCTATGAACTATCTTGATCCTGCTAGTCCTGGAATGGACATTTCGTGAGCATATTGTGGTGACTGGGATAGGAAGGTGCTTGCTGTTCTTGCCAGTACAGCATAATAGTTCCTTTGGCCCTTCCATTGTTTGGGTCCACAAGTGATCTGTAGGAAGGCAGATGTTCAATAATCATGAGTGCAGTGGCTTGTAGTCGTAACCACTATGGTTATTGATTGTCCTATGTACTTTAAGGCATACTTAATGTATGCCCCAGGGGAAAAAGAAAAGATGCAGCTGAGAGTTGCTAACCATGTTCCTTTGGTTAGAAATAATGATTCATTTTTTACCCTTGGTTGGAACAGTCTCTAAAAGGCTCTGGTGACTGAATGAGCCTAATTCCTCATGCTGTTTCTTGCAAAAGGTATCAAAACTGAAAACCTCTCTAAGTAGAAGACCTTTAAAATCAAATTCATAAGACAACATTTAGTAAGGGAGGTGGGGAAGATTACCAGTAATCTTCAGATGTGGGTTTTTTCTGCCAACAAAAGCCACATTCAAATTGTAGTTGATGAATGCTTTTTTCAGTATTATTTAGAAGAGACCATCTTGAATCTATATAATATGATTTGACTTATCAGCTTCACATTTTGCTCGATTCTTATTTTGAGCTTTAGAGTCCTCTGAAGGGGTAGTAGTAACTCTGGTGGCAAAAATCAGAACTTTAACTTGTTATAAAACCATAATACAGAATGAACGTATTTTGTCAATTGAGGTTTAGATTGACTGATTCTTCTGCTTGAGGAACATAAATTGCTATTGCTCAGAGACCTTTAGGTTCCCATCTACTTTAAGATCACTCTCTTGGCAACTAGGGGATTAAAAAAAAAAAACATGCTTGTTTTTGCTAGTACACAATTAGAGAATACAGTTTCTAATGGTTGGACTTTGAGGGACCCTCTCTAAAGAATGAGTTATGTATCTCCTCAAGGAAATCATGGAAAATTCTGTTTATTCTTCAGTGAGTCCTATTGAATTAATGTTCTTACATTTTTTTCTAAGTCTGTGTAAGTGCTTATGTATAAGTATATAATTGTATAAATATTTATAAATATATTTATATAATTACAATTTCATTTATACCTTGAGTCAAAGTTCTCTCTTTAGATTGGTGACTGAGTAATACCACTTTGGTGTTTTTTTCATAGGCTCTCGAGGCTAACTAGCAGCTTCTGATTTAGTGAGGAGGCATGGTTTTCATGTTAATTCCTCAGTTGTATATCTGAAATTGGATAATATACTTGCTATCTGAAGAAAAGAGCTATATACAAAGGTGCATTAGAGGGTAAAAAAATTGTTGGTTGTAGACAAGGTCAGAAATCTAGAAATTCAGGGAGGCACAGGGTAAGAAATGAGGTTATGCTCAGTGTTGGTGCTGTCATGGCACCTATCTCCACTCGGCAAAGTCACAGCTAAAGTCCAAATCTGTCAAAAATATGAAGTCAAGAATTTTCCCCATAGGATTCTGTTTCATTCTTTTACCTACTAGTTTCTTTTTATAAAACATATCTAGAGAACTTGAGGCAACATGTTCGTTAATGATAAGATATAGTTCTTTCTGATAAGCTCAGCCCTGGCATATCCATTTATGAGAAACCAAAGTGACTTTTTCAACTTCGATTACTGTGAGATGACCACATCAAAGTGATATAAGTAAGCATATCAAAGAGATAGGGCATGAGATACTGATCCAACTTAGATAAAACTGGAGTGTTTAGAGTACAAGATTAGAGGATTTTATTTTATTTTGAGGCAGGAGTGTAATTATCCTGGCCTCGATATAGAGGCCCATGGGGGAGGCATTATGGATTGTACACAAGAAGAGTATGGATTGTGCTTTGTTCAAGAACTTAATCCACTTAGGTAGTATGTCTTATTTCTTCTGCAAATTCCTTAGCTCTTTGGAGGAGAGGTTTTATTGAATAGATAAAATGAAGTTAGTAAGATAGGTAAAAATAGTCATTCCTTGTAGGTATTGGAAACAGCTTGAGAGAGATCTTAAAAGGTAAGGAGAAAAAGAGCAAGATAGACTTTGAGAGTAAATGACAGGAGACAAATATAAAGAGATGAAATGAAAACTAGCAGGGGAAAAGTAACAGGAAGTCTTTTGAATTTGATTTAGGAAGGAACCAGAGAAGAGAACAGCCAAATGAGGGAAGAACAGGGAACTAATTTTGAGTAACTAACATGCGAAGTACTTTATGTGCATTTTCTCCTTTAATCTCCCTAAGAACTCTACCAAATGGATATTTCCCCCATTTTATAGATAAGGAAGAAAAATTGAAGTGCAGAGAACTTGTTCAGGATGTCACAGCTAGTAAGTAAGTGGCAAAATCAAAATTGGCATTCATGCTTTTTTCACTCCCATGCTGTAGTCTCCTGCAATAGGAATCAATTTGCTCAAAAGGTTATCTTCGCATTGTTTGGCTCTGTAAGTTATCATTTGATTTTTTTCCTTAAAGCTTGTGAGATTTGCGCTATGCCTATAAATTCTTATTTACACTGTTATTTTGAGGGGCAGATTACTGATTGCTTTTTTAAAATGATGCAGTGATGAAAATGTAAGAGGAAAATAACTATGGCATTATTTGCCAAGAAAAAATGGAAAGGATAAAAAAGAATTTTATCAAATTTTTAACCATTTCTCAGAAAAGATACAATTATCTTTTCTATATCCCATCTGTATTAGATTATTGAAACTTCTATGTGTATATTTTAAAATCTCCTATAAAATTCTACTTCCTTGATTCTATAAGTTAACAATTATTTGAGTCCTTAATCAAAGTTGGAAAAATCTTGAAATCCAAGATCTGGTTCCTGCCTGTTTTATCCAGTTGGAGAGACACACTACACTTGAGATAAAAGGAGAATATGTAAATGCTTACCTTTCTGAGACTGAACCATAATTACAATAGAAGTTTAGAAAGGGTAAAGGATAGTGTAGGCTTTAGTTAGGAAAATAAAACTGGAAAGTGGCAAACACTGTGGCTCAGATTTTCTTTTGACTTACCTGTATTCTTTAGTTCCACCTTTTGTAACTACTAGATTTAGGGCATGATGTTTTAACAGTAAGGCATAACTAGTACCCAAGTAGGAAAGAATTATTGATTCCAGGATTAAAGATTTTAGCTAGCAGCGATCTCACTTGGATACTTAGGAAAATACCAGAGGGAGCCACTTGCTACTGAAAAGTGAAGGAAAGATTTAATTTCTATACCCAGGTACAAATTAAATGTATAGTACAACATATTATATATGATATGCAGAAAGGGCACTATATGTAGGCAATAAGTGTACTTGGGTAACAGCTCTGCTTCTAATTAACAGAATTGGACTAGATCAATAGTTCTTAGTCTGTTCAAGTAAAAGGGCTTGTAATTTTAAAATTCAGCAGTGGTGGGGAGTTGTGGGGTTAAGTATAAATATCATTAATTCCATAAGTGGAGAAAATGTAAATGTGCATATGGAATTGCAGACCTTTTGCAGAAACTCTTGGAACCTACAGATTGTAGACCACTGAATTAGATTATCTCTGAATCTTTTCCACTCCAAAATTTAATGCTTTTAGTCTCTTACCTTTATTTTATATATTATCCCTAGAGTAATTAAAAGTATACTTGTTAATCAGTTCTTGCTTTTTTTTTCCTGTGTCCAGGTTTCATTTGCCCAGTAACTTGATCTACCCTACTGTGATGACTGTAATCTCCAGAAAGGAGAATATAATAGTTACAGATCTAGTAATGATCTTTTAAACACAATTCATTACTTTTAAAACTTAATGCTGTGTTCCTAATCAGTGTTGAGTATGACTAAAATGTAATGAGAACCAAATATTTCACTGACACCAGAGTTAAATTTTATTTTGTATGTGTGCTTAAACAAAGCACTTTACTGGCTGAGCAATTGTTAGGAAATTGATTCGTGTAAGCTGTAGAAGTCACACTTGGTTTTGACAGAAACAAGTGTTTCAAGATCCAATTAGGCCGACTTTTTAAAATATTTCTTATCCCATAGAGCGTATCTCCATGGTGTCGTTCTCTCTCTGGCCCTCTTTCATTTGGAGCCAGAGAGAGAGAGTAAGTAGTATTCAGTAGTACTACTCAATAGTAAATCATGGGATGGGGCTTGATGAATAAGTAATGTCTTGTGTAAAACTAAATGAGAGTAAGAAGAACCCACCCTTCTGGTGAACATGGCAGTTTTCCAATAGGACCACTTAAAGACAGCTGTGTACTATGAATATTGAACTTCATTGATTTGCCTTGCTTAACATTTTAGTTACTGCCTCACCGTGCAGTTTAGTATTGCACTGTACCCATCTTAGAATGGTGGTAAGAATGTTCTGTAGCGCTGAAAATAACCGGCAGAGAACACCAAGCCTGACACTGCTTCCTCCTGACATGTAGAAATTCGGTATTTCAGTGATGCCTATTTTGGTCTTTGATTCACCTATGTATCAATCCTGCTAGAGAGACAGCTTAGAATCTAGCTTTTTTCAGTAGAGATTATGTTGACCTTGGTAGTTTTCCCATGAAGTGATCTCGTGGTTAAATTATTGGATGTAATGAGACCCTTAAATTAGAAAATCTTTTAATATAATTTTCTATTTTATTTTTCCATTCTCTTCTTGATTTTTGACATCTGTTCTCAGAAAATGTCTTGATTTTTAATGAAAATTGGCTGTGTTTAAGAAATTCCATTTCTAAATTTTAATATGTAACATTTTTCATTTTTCATAAATTAATATACAAGGAAAGAATTTGAGGCAAACATCATTTTTATAACTCATTTTCTCTCTACCTAAGAATCCTTATTCCAAATATAGAATAGCTAGCTCCATGATACCCCTCCGCCCTTTTTTGGCCTATGGAATGCAGTTGTATTGCTTAGAATCTCAGTCATTCTCATAAACATGATAGTGTTTGGTACAGGCCTTGCTTTGACATATGATCTCAAAGTAGAGTTGAGCAATCTAATATGAACTACTTTAATAAAACATAATTTAGCATTTCTGTATTTTCAGAAGATAACCAGATTTATGTGTAGGATTAGAGATACAAATACCAATGGTAGTATTTTGCCTAAGAACAATCAAATATTAATCTATAAATATGGAAAGCTGCCTTGTTGTGCTTAATTCTCTTGCAACAAACAGCAAATTTTTGTTGTTTGCCTAATAGTATTTCCTCTACAGAGATCAAAATGCCCTAAGATTTTATATCCCTTATAAGGTCACTTGGGTTTACAAATTGGAAGAATAAGCTGGACTTAACATAAGAAAAATTTTACCTCCATTAAAAGAAGTTGTTAATCTAACTGGGCCACCATGAATCACTCATTTATTAGACATGGTAAATAAAATGGGAAACATTTCAAGTAATTAGATAAATTCTGACCTGGAATTGAATTCTCCCTTCCTTAAAATCTTTTCTATTTGCTTTTTTCATAGACTCAATATGGGCATCTTATCTGATAAGGGAGAAATTCTTGATATGGAGCCATTCCCTGCCATTGTGCTTTTTTTCCCCTCTGTCAAGGTCACTGACTTTAAGTACATGTCACCAGGATATATTTCAAGTTAATGGCATTGGAATGTTGATGCTCAGTTGGTTATCTTTCTGTTTTCAACAAAATGGCTTTATAGTATGCTTTTCTCAAAGCTTCTGTGTTCTTAATAATGGAAAATATCAATAAATGGTGTGATTCAAAATATAAATAGGTTTTTGACACTGATAATCAGATGCTCTTAACAGTAGCTTTTTGATAATTCATTGCCCTGTAAGTTAAACCTCATGTGGAGTGACCATTGCCACCAGAAAATCCCCTCTTACATGCTAATTAGAATGAAAGGAATATGTGACCTCCACTTTTCAGTTAATGAGTAGGAAGTTTGTAGGGGCTGTTTATCTTACCTGTTGGGGGACTTGGACCTTGTTACTTTCCTAGGTTTGTCACTTCGGTTTGGAAAAGGTATTTAAAACTTGCTGGGAAACAGACAGTAAAGCTATGAGATAATCCTCTAGTCTTAAATGTAGAGAAATGAGTACCAGTTGATGCTAACACAATACTTGGACTTTGAGGGGCTTCCAGCCAAGCTTTGGCATGAATTTTAGACACAATTTTATTCACTCTTAAGAATCTTTCTTTCTAGAATGGTTTTCCCTTTGATTGTTAACAACTTCTAAGCATCTGGTGTCTTTTTTTTTTTTTAACCGTTTAAGAAACAAAGTAGGTATTGATTGTTCCATGGAAACACTCAGGAGTGTTTGTAGGCTTCTGTGCATGCTTTGTATGAATTTAGTTTGAACAATGCGTTCTGAATCATCTGGGATGTCCAATTCTGGCATGTCTTCACTAACTGTGTTTTTTAAACATTTTCCATGTCATTTTCCAAACCTCACTTCCCATCTTATTCAGAGAAGTTTAACCAAGGAATGAAATTTGGGGCTAGGGATGGGGGTGGGTTGGGGGCTTGAGTGAAGTCAACTTAGGGTATTTGCTTTAGTGTTCTCAAGCAGTTTCTCACAGTGTTTAGAAATTCCCTGGGATGTTTGTGTACTCACCTTATTCTGGATAAAGTGGTGGTCTTAGTGAGATTTGCATTCTTAATGCAGGACAGGCTCTAAATTTAATCTGTAGTGTAACTTTGTTATTGAATCCAAGAAGATAATGGACAGAGACAGTGCTTCTATTGTAATGTTTCTGGCAAGTGTTCCCTAAAATGCACATATGTATAGTTCTCAGTTTTCTGGGCTTTAATCCCGTGGTGCTAGGAGATATCATTTATTTCTGCAGTTCTTCTCAAGAGTGGGAAGAAGGCTTTGGGACATGTGAGAAAGGGGCAACTGGATCATCCACTAAATTTTTTTGTTCAAGACACACTAGAGACCCTCCTGTATTTCTAGTAAGTGATAATAAAGGTGCTAGGGAAAGCCTTAAATCTGAAGACATATGGAGGCCGTAGAAAATCTAAACTTGTAGGAGGAGAAAAACAAGCCGTTAGATAAAGCAGAGCTGTAACTGCTGGCTAAGACTCAATGGAACTTCCACTTGCTCTAAAACCAGGGAAATCTTAGATAACTGGGTGTGATATATCTATAGATACACATAGTCTATAGGTAAATAATTTCTAAAATGAGGATCTTTCTCTCAGTTGGTGATCCTCTGGTTTTGGCTGTACCAAATTGTGAATATTCTTGCTGTGTTGTACCCAGTTGCTTTATATTGATATTGCAACTTGAATTGGGGAGGGGGGCGGTGGGACATTTGGGGTTGGGGAGGGAGGGAAGTCTTTTGAAGACATCAGCTCACTGTGCTGAGAGAGGGACCAAACTCAAGGAAACCTCTGATCTATAAATTCAACTGCTGCATTTTTTTATAAATACATGTAAATGTCCTGTTGTAATATTTGATCTTGGAAATAAAATCAAAAACTTTTCAGTATTAGTTTTCTTGCATTATTGTTTTTGTGAGGTAAGACTCTGGATACTACTTTTGTTAATACAATTCAGGTTTGCTTGCTTTCATATTCTCATGTTTAGCACAGTGTAGTATTTATTGAAAAAGGTTAGTTCATAGTCAGGTTGTCAAGGGTAAATGTTTGTTAGCTTCTTCTCTGCTCTTAGTTAACATGCTGAACATTCATGATAAATGCTCTATAAATGTTGGTTGAACTATTCATGAAATCACTGGGTTAGCTAGCCTTGTAAGGAAAGTAAGATTCTGTATTTGACATATTGGCCGTTCAAGCAGTGTCTAGTCTTTCAGATCAGCAGTGACTAATGACTAAGGACTCAGCTTAAACAAGTGAAGGAAAAAAAGTAATTACTAAATTAATGGGAGAAAAACCAGGAGTTAGAGAGACCATGATGAGCAAAACAGACACAGCCCCTGCCCTCAAAGAACTTTCTTTTTAGTTAGGAATACAGATAGTAAACAAATAAAAAACATATAGATTTGATTCAAACACTATGAACAAAACTGGAAAAGGAGCCAGTAGAGAATTCTGCTTTAAATAGGATGTTGGGGAGTTAACATTTAGACTGACACCTGAAGGATGAAAAGAAGGTGGCCCATACTAAGAGTAGGAGGAAAACTTCCAAGGAGAACAACAAATGCAAAGGCTGTGGAGCAGGAAAGTTTTTGATGTATCCGAGGTATTGAGAGAAGGCCAATGTGTCTTGCATGTAGTGAGCAAAGGGAGTGGCATAAAATGTGTAAAAGCCAGATCATACAACACCTTATTAGGCCCAGTAAGGAGTTCATATAGTGTTCATATAGAGTATAACAAGAAGCCATTATTGTCTGGAGGGTGGATTGCAAAAGAGCAAGAGTAGAGACTATTGCAATGATCAGGGTACAAAACGGAAATTGCCTGGACCAGCGTCATGGCAATGGAACTGGGAAGTAGTATACAGATTAGAGATGCATTTTAAGGTAGAAATTTAAAGACTTAACTGTTGGATTAGATGTGGGGCAATGAGGGAAGGAGAAATCAAGAATGACTCAAGTTTCATGCAATGGATAGGTAGTAGTGTCATTCCTGAGGCAAGAATGGGGGATCGAGCAGATTTGGTGGGATAGAAATCATTTTGGATGTGTTAATTGCAGCACTTCCAAGTGCAGGTGTAGTATAGCAAGTTGGACACGTGATTCTGAAGCTAGGAAGAGAGGTGAACTGGACTTAAGAGATTTGAGAAATCATAAGCGCTGTAGATGGAGTTCAGTGCCATGAGAAAGAATGAGGTCACTCAGGAGAAAGTTAAAGAAGAGGGCCCAGAACCCAGGCCTGGAGATCACCAACAGGAAGAGGCCCCGTCTAAGAGGTGAGGCCAGTGAGGGAGAAGAAACACCAGAGTGGGTTGTCAAGGGAGCCAAGAGTGAGAATGTTCAAAAACCATCTAGTGGCCAACTCTAATTCTTCCTAGGGGCCAAGTGTTCGTTAGACACAAGAAATCATTGGAGACCAAGAACAGTTTCAATGTGATGTTGGAGATGGAAGCCTAACTTGAGTGGGTTGAAGTTCGTAATATTTTTATACTAATGAAGAAAAAAGGAAAAAATCCCAAACTTCCTCTTCAGTGGACTGGTGTAAATGGCAACTCTTTCAACATCACTTACCTTCCTTTTTTTCTCTCTCCAATTGAGGAAAATGTGCACTCTTGTTTAGTCAGCTGTCAGTCAAAGTTGAAGCCCACCCACGAGGAAGCTGATTAGTCTGTCACTCTTATTTGGGAAACACTGGCCTGACTGTCCTTATCTTTTCCCTTTCCCTCTACCAGTGAATTCCATTTTCTCAACTTGCTCTATTCCTTGCTCAAATCCCACCTCCAAACCTCTCAGTATCCCCCAGAATGGGACATCTGTCTATCCTGTTTTCGCAAGCCTTTCGGCCATGGGAAGCCTTTTATGGCATTAGGCAAATTGTTTTCCCACCCAGGCCCCATTCTAAATTTGTGCCCACCCTAGACTCCCATTTACTTTCCCCTAGAAATATCACCAGCCAAGTGATAACTAGTAGCTGTGTCTCCAATAGAGCCAAATTCTGATATTATTAACATACCTGTAAGAAGGTAATGTCTAGTTCTTTCATGGCAGTGACCAGGCCTCTGTGGCCATAGAGGGCTTACCACAGGGGAATGAAGAATTTGACCTAAGCTGGCCTTACTTGGTAAAAGTTTAGTGCAAGCATATAGTTTCTAAAAGAAGGCTCTTGTTCATTAGATTAATCATTGAATTAATTGTCACAAATTTACCCTAAGGAAAAAGGACTTAAAGTTGCTCTCACCAGCCCCAACTAAGTTTGGCACTTTAAGGTGTTAAAGCCAAATTCCATCATTTTCCTTTGCTGGGTTATACCTCAGATTGGAATTGCTGGGTCATAGGGTAGGTGAATATTTAATTTTGGTAAATGATATTGCCAAACATTTAACCAAAGGGGTCCTACTAACTTACACTCCCACCAGCAATGTTCCAGTTGCTTTACATTCTCGTCAACATTTTTAATTTAAGCCGTTCGGTTATGTGTTTGGTAGTACCTCACTGTGCTTTTAATTTGCATTTTCATGATGCGTTAGAGCTTTTCATATACTTATTGGCCATTTGAGAAGTGCCTGCTCAAGTTGTTTTGCCCAGTTTTTACTGGTTCTTTGTCTTCTTCACTGGCTTGTAGACATTCTTAATTCCAGGCATGAGACGCTTGTCAGATATATGTATTATAAATGTTTTCTCCTGTCTATAGTTTGCTTTTTCACTCTCTTAATGTCTTTTGATGAAGAGTGGTTCTTGATTTTAAGTTCCATTCATCAATCTTTTTCTTTATGGTCCCTGCTTTTTGTGTCCTGTTTGAAAAAATCTTTGCCCACTTCCCACTGCATTTTTATTTACCTGTGCTATTTATATGCCTCTTCCCCACAACTGTGAGATCCTTGAGGATAGAGCCTGCTGTATCTTATTCTGCTCTGTGGACTCAGAATCTAGCATAGAGCTTAGAACATGGTAGGAATTCAGGAATCACTTGATTAATGAATTAATTCATGCACTGGTTGGAGTAGCACACATCATCTCTGTGCACAGAGATTTTACTAATGATGCAAACAATACTGAGAAAACCCTTGATGCATATATATGAGGAATAATTATGTTATTAATATTCTTTTAAACTGTATGTGAGCTGCTTTCTATGTGTGAAATTTCTACGTATGCAGATGTATATGTGCCTGACACAAAAGCTGGTAAACCACTATTGAAAAGTTCATTAAATAGGATCCAGTACAATGAGGTATTACCTCACACCAGTTAGAATGGGCATCATCAGAAAATCTACAGACAATAGATGCTGGAGAGAGTGTGGAGAAAATGGAGCCCTCTTGCACTGTGGGTGGGAATGTAAATTGATACAGCCACTATGGAGAACAGTATGGAGGTTCCTTAAAAAACTAAAAATAGAATTACCATATGACCCACTACTGGGCATATACCCAGAGAAAACCATAATTCAAAAAGACACACGCACCCCAATGTTCATTGCAGCACTATTTACAATAGCCAGGTTATGGAAGCAACCTAAATGGCCATCGACAGACGAATGGATAAAGAAGATGTGGTACGTATATACAATGGAATATTAGTCATAAAAAGGAATGAAATTGGGTCATTTGTAGAGACGTGGATGGATCTAGAGACTGCCATACAGTGTGAAGTAAGAGAGAAAAAACAAATACTGTATATTAACGCATATATGTGGAACCTAGAAAAATGGTACAGATGAACTGGTTTTCAGGGCAGAAATAGAGACACAGATGTAGAGAACAAACGTATGGACACCAAGGGGGGAAAGTGGCAGGAGGGGTGGTGGTGGTGTGATGAATTGGGAGATTGGGATTGACATATATACACTGATGTGTATAAAATGGGTGACTAATAAGAACCTGCTGTATAAAAAATAATAAAATGAAATTCAAAAAAAAAATAGGATCCAGTTTCCATTTTCATCGTAAAAGGGAATCATTTAGAGCCCAATTGAATTCTTGTATCTCCCCAGAGAATTGAATTTTGATAGAGGATACTAGGCGAGGGCTCACAAGCTTTATATTAAGAAGAAACGTTTATTCACCTTATAAAACACATTTACAAACTACCTCATTAGATCCTTACAACAGACCTAAAGCAAGTAAAATAAATACTAGGTTAGCTTCATCATGCAGATAAAGAGATTATAGCCCAGAGAAATTTGACTTGCTCAGAGTAACAGTGAGTGAGGTTGGAGGAAAATGATCCTGTGTCATCTAACTACACTCTCTACAGCCCCACATATTGATGCTTGAGATATTTTTTTTCCCAGCCCAGATTCCAACTATCTGTGTGGAGGCAGTACTATGGTGCTTTGGCACCTAAGAGACCTGGGTCTCAATTTCTGCTACAAATACCTATTAGCTGTGTGAACTTGGGTAGTTCACTGAGCCTCAGTAATAATAATCTGCTCATTTGTAAAATAATGCCTACCTCACAAGTTTATTTTGAGAAATAAGATGCTAGATGCCTCTCCTGGGTTAGTCCTCTCTTTTTTTTCTTCTCAGCTTAGCAAAAAAGATTTTATTTGCAGTGTCTGTTAGAACATTTCTTAATTAGGCAATTAGAATGGTTTGATGACAGAATGCCAGATATCACTCAGATTTTAGAAGGTATTTCTGTTCCCAACTCAATGGCTTATCTAACAGCAGACACTCTCATATCAGTATGATTAAAATGGTGGTACAGATGATGGTGGCCTAGAGCTTGAAAAAAAAAGTTAGAAAGCTATTAAAGGAGCCACAGCTAAGAGCAAAATAAGGAAGGTGATAAGGAAAAAATGATGGCCGCCCTGCTTGGTGCTGTTTTTCCAAGGAGCCCAAACACTGCAGTGAGTGAAACAGATACGGGCTGGTAGTGTGTGAAAAAGTGTTGCTGCTTGGGAAAGAAAGGATGATAAGGTATTTCTCATGGGTGCATCCTCTGACTCATTGAGGCATTTTAGCTCACGAGGCCATGCCTCCTGGTTCCTTTCTTAGGGTCACATGAAAATGAGTAGAGGGTGGGTCATCAGGAGAAGGCTCTTCAGGAAGAGGAAAGCTCCTTTGTTGCAGGCCTGTGGGCAGCGGTGTGCGGGCATGCATGCCCACACACACACACACACACACACACACACACGCCTGAGTGACTTCCACATATAAATAGCACCTCTCTGACCCTCTGTAGGAGTCCTGAAAGAGGAGCCTCCAGTCCAAACCTGCAGGAGTTCCAGCTGAGGCCACAGGAGTTCAGACCCACTCTGAACACGGAGCCCTTCACCAGGTTCTTTCTCTCCCATCCTGATTCTTGCCACCGGATGCAGGTAAGCAGAAATGGAAGGGCCCAGTGAGGGGATGGCCAGGGAATAGTTTGGTCTAGCAGCTAAGAGCACAAACTTCCAACTCAAAGGAGATCTGGCTCAACCACTGAGCAGCTGTGTGACTTCAGGCAATTTGTTTAACACATCTTTGCCTCAGTCTATCAACTTCAGGCCTTTACACATGCTTAGAATACTTTTCCCTTCCCATCTTTGCCCGTCTAATGCCTCGTTGTCAAGTTTTAGCTCGTACAACGCTCCTTCCAGGAGACTCTGCCTTGCTTCTGCAGATAGGATTAGGCAATCCTCTAGTGCTTCCATCACACCTTCAGCTGGACTGTTCTGCTCCACACTTTCTCATTGCCTGGTTAGTGTCCCCACCAGACTTTAAGTTCCTCAAGAGAAGAGTCTGTCTCTGGTTCACCAGAGTGAATAGCGCCTGGCAGATAGTGGTCACAATAAATATTTGACTGGCGAAAGAATGATAAAAGTCTGGCTAGGTGATGATTTAGGTTGAGAGACACACAGAATTTCAAGTCTCTTCCTCTATATCACTCAGCTGATCACTTAAACTGTTGCCCAGACATCTAGGTAATGATTTGTTCACCCAGCCAGGATCTCAGGTTAGAACAGGGTGCCCCTAAAGCCTGGTTGTGAGGTTTTACCTTATGATCCTGCTTGTCTCTTCAGATATCAAATTAGCCAAACTCTTTGCTAATCTACTGGCTCACATTTGTGGAAGCATTTCTCAGAATGTTGTGATTTCTAGGGGAACAAATCAAGAGGAGGAAGTGAAACTCCAACTGAGCCACAGCCCTCCTAGATGCAGCAGCACAGCAAGTGCTTTTAGCAGATTAGTAGGACAGCCAGGATTCTCTGAATCCCACTCATCCCAAAGGCCGGGCTCAACTTAGTTTTCCCTCTGCACGTTCATATCTTTTAGCTTCCCTTCTAAAACTTTCCTGATAAGAAAAATTTCCAAAGAAGAGATTTTTGGGGTGGGGAGGTTCATGTCGGTGATCTATTGTCTAGACAGGCCTTACTCATAGGTGGAATGATTCAAAGGAGGCTGAAGGCATTCCTGAACAAAAGGTTCTTCCAGCCGGTGGTCTAGAGTGTGCCTCAATGTCCAACCACACACCAGTCCTTTCTTGGGTCCCTGACAAAATGTCAGTCATCTGAGAGGCATGTGGGTTAAAGGCGTTACTTGCTAACACCCTGGACACACACTGAGAGTGCGGCTCTCAATGGCAGGAAGGTCTGGGGAGGGAGGCTGCATCACAAACTGTTTGGGTGGGTTGTTACCATACATATGCCCTGCCCGCTGACAGCAGAGCAGGCTCCTCACCCTGAGGACCTGTGGGGGAAGCAGCCAGTACCATACCGGCTTGGAGGACACTTCAGGAAGAGAGGTCTCTGTGGTGGGCCCCTGGGGGAGGGGGCAGGGGAAGGGACAGACCATCCCTCCTGATTGCTGGTGCCCCCTCTTCCCTCCAGGCCCCTCGTATCCTTGGAGTAAGGGCCACTCTTCCTCTGTATCTTACCCCCAACTCCTCCAGCATGTGCCCCCCTCCACAGAGACCCGAACTTCCTTTCATCAGGGATGAGTTATTTTATTCACCGTTTGAGAGACATGGCTTAGAGAGCAAATACCCTGTGGAGAGGGCACACGGTGAAGGCAACTCATCCCACTAAAATATTAGCGATTGCATCAGAAAGTTTCCTGCTGGGAGGAGCAGCTGAGATGAGTTTGGGCTCTGAGATTAGGGAAGCAAATGTCACCAAGGGCTGAGGAGGCTGGGGAATGGGGGTATGGGCGGGCAGGACAAGAGCACCCCCTTTCCTGCCCCAACCAAATGGCCTGCTCAGTGCTGTGTCTAACACGAGTCTCTATATAAGCTGAAGTCTGGACGAACAAAAAAAACCTAGGCTAATCAAGTTTGTGTTTTTTTAAATTAAGTTCATAAATTGTAAAACTGTTTTTAAAAATGTATGATAAAATCGAAATTTAGGGTAGTCGTTCCCAGGAAGGGGTACAGGCAGATGATAGAGAGGGCACACCTGGGGCTTCAATAGTATTAGTGGTAAGAATCTATTTTGTAAACCAGTTGTGTTTACATAGGTGTTGTTCAATTATTCCACACTACTAGCAAGAGCAAATATCTCATATACATTATGCTTAATTCTTTAACTCTGAAATATTTCATTATATACTTAGGTGTATGTATATAGGTAAAAGAGAGATTGGGGTGGAGGCTTTGATCTATACATATTTTCTGGTTATGGGCAAAGCTGTGTGTTAGGAGGAGAGCGTCAAGAGCCTTAAGCTGAGCCAGACATGTAACTGAATTGCAAAGTGGCAACAAACCACTTCTTGGGGATGTCATGGTACTGACTTTTTTCAGATCCACATTGACGTGAGTGTACCCAAATATTACTAGTCCTATTCTAATTCATATTAAAAAAAATAAAAAGTTCACAGATCAGTGAAAATTTAAAAGGGAGAAACGGCTATAAGTAAAGGTGTGGAGGAGGCATTTTACAACCTATCTAGACATGACATTTTAATTTGTAATCAATTTTATTGATATATAATTAAAATATAATAAAATTCACCAATTTTAAGAGTAGTTTGATGAGTTTTGTCAATATATATATAGTTGTATATTCATAAGAATCTAGATATAGAACATTTTTATCACCTCAAAAAGTTTCCTTATGTACGTATATTAATCCCCTCTTCTATTCTCAGCCCCTGGCAACCACTGATCTGCTTCCTGTCACTAGTTCTGCCTTTTCTAGTGTTTATAATTTCATATAAACAGAATCATACAGTGAATAGTCTTTTGTTTCTGGCTTCTTTCATTTAGCATGATTTTGAGATTCATCCATGTTGTTTCATGTATCAGTAGTTTATTGTTTTTTATTGCCTAGTAGTAGTACTAATTGTATGGATATACCACAGTTTATCTATTCATCTATTGATGAACATTTGAGTTATTTCTCACCTTTTTGTATTTCTCATTTTTAATTGATTTTTTATTGTGGTAAAAGTGGAGGAGGCATTTTACAACCTATCTAGACATGACATTTTAATTTGTAATCAATTTTATTGATATATAATTAAAATATAATAAAATTCACCAATTTTAAGAGTAGTTTGATGAGTTTTATCAATATATATATATAGTTGTATATTCATAAGAATCTAGATATAGAACATTTTTATCACCTCAAAAAGTTTCCTTATGTACGTATATTAATCCCCTCTTCTATTCTCAGCCCCTGGCAACCACTGATCTGCTTCCTGTCACTAGTTCTGCCTTTTCTAGTGTTTATAATTTCATATAAACAGAATCATACAGTGAATAGTCTTTTGTTTCTGGCTTCTTTCATTTAGCATGATTTTGAGATTCATCCATGTTGTTTCATGTATCAGTAGTTTATTGTTTTTTATTGCCTAGTAGTAGTACTAATTGTATGGATATACCACAGTTTATCTATTCATCTATTGATGAACATTTGAGTTATTTCTCACCTTTTTGTATTTCTCATTTTTAATTGATTTTTTATTGTGGTAAAATATATATAACTTAAAGCTTGTTATTTTAACCATATTAAAGTGTACAACTCAGTGGCATTAATTACATTCTCAATGTTGTGTAACTATATATTACCATTACCTGTTTCCAAAACTTTTTCATTACCCCCAAACAGAAACTCTGTAAACATTATACAATAACTCCCCATTCCCCCTTCCCCTCAGTCCCTAGTAGCCTCTAATCTACTTTCCGTCTCTATGAATTGGCCTATTCTGGATATTTCATATAAGTAGAATCATACATACTTGTCCTTTAGTGTCTGGCTTATTTCATTTAGCATAATGTTTTCGTGCTTCATTCATGTTGCCGCATGTAACAGAACTTCATTTTTTTAATGGCTGAATAATATTCCATTGCACATATATATATATATTTTTTCATTCATTCATCTGTTGGTGGACACTTAGGTTGTTTCCATGTTTCTAATTTTTAGTTATTATGAATAAAGCTCCTATGGACATTCAAGTACCAGTCTTTGTGTGGGCATGTGTTTTCATGTCTCTTGGATAAATATATAGAAGTGGAATTACTTGATCATTTGATAAGTGACGGTTTAGGAAACTGCCAAGCTTATTTCCAAAGTGGCTGTACCATTTGCATTCTCACCACATATCTGTGAGAGTTCTAGTTGTTCCACATCCTCACCAACACTTGGTATAGTCCAACTTTTTTTTCTTTTTTTTGCGGTACACGGACGTCTCACTGTTGTGGCCTCTCCCGTTGCGGAGCACAGACTCCGGATGTGCAGGCCCAGTGGCCATGGCTCACGGGCCCATCCGCTCCGCGGCATGTGGGATCTTCCCAGACCGGGGCACGAACCCGTGTCCCCTGCATCAGCAGGCGGACTCTCAACCACTGCACCACCAGGGAAGCCCCTAGTCCAACTTTTTAACTGTAACAATTCCAGTGGGTACGTAGTAGGATCTTATTTTGGTTTTAATTTTCACTCCCCTATGTTAATGATATTGAGTGTCTTTTCATGTTCTTAGTTGTCATCCATATAGCTTTTCTTTTGTGAGATGAAATGAAGTGTCTGTTCACAAAGTTTTCCCATTTTTAAAAACCATTGTTTGCCTTCTTTTTTTGTTTACATTATTTTATTTATTTGGTTGCGCTGGGTCTTAGTTGCGGCAGGCGTGCTCCTTAGTCACAGCTTGCGGGCTCCTTAGTTGCAGCATGCACGTGAGATCTAGTTCCCTGACCAGGGATTGAACCTGGGCCCCCTGCACTGAGAGCGTGGAGTCTTAACCACTGCACCACCAGTGAAGTCCCTCAGTTGTTTGTCTACTTATGGTAGAGTCTTAAGAATTCTTTATGTATTCTAGATACAAATCCTTTGTCAGATGTATATGAGGTCACATTCACATACATATTTACAAAATATGTATTGTGAATATTTACTCCTAGCCTGTGTTTTGTCTCTTCATTTCCTTAATGGTGTCTTTTGAAGAGCAAAATTTTAATTTTGAAGTAGTTTACTTTATCACTTTTTATAGGCTGTACTTTTTGTGCTCTATATAATAAATCTTTATCTAACCGAAAATCCCAATGATTTTCTCTGTTGTTTTCTTGTAAAATTTTTATTAGGTTTAGATCCATGGTCCATTTTGAGTTAATTATTGAATAGGGTTTGCAGTAATAGGAAAAGTATATATTTTTGTTTTGCATATGGATTGTTCCAGCATCACTTGTTGAAGAGACTCTCCTTTTCCTACTAAAATACCATCCTTTTCAAAAATCATTGGATCGTATTTGTATAGCTCTAATTCTGAATTCTCTAGTCTGTTCCAGTGGTCTGCATGTCTGTATACACCATTACTTTGCTGTCTTGATTACTGTAGCTTTATAATGTCTTAACATCACATGATGTAAGCCCTCCAACTTTGGTCTTCTTTTCCACATTGTTTTGAAAAATCTAGGTCTTTTGCATTTCCATGTAAATTTAGATTCAGCTTGTCAGTTTCTACGACAGAACACTGCTAGGATTTTGACTGAGATTGCACTGATACTAAGCCTTTTGATTCATGAACATGGTATATCTCTCCATTTGTTTGGGTCTTCTTTAATTTTTCTCAGTAATGTTTTATAATTTTTAGTGTACAGGTCTTACACAGATTTTGTAAAATTTATCCATAAGTATTTTCTATTTGTATGTTATTGTAAATGATGTTGTTTTTTAACTTTTATAATTTATCATTGCTTGTATATAGAACTACAATAGAATTTTTGTATATTTAAGTTTTTATTTGGTAACCTTGCTAAACTCACCTATTAACTTTTTGATAGATTCCTTACAATTTTCTACACAGATAATCATGTTACTGTGAATAATGATATTCTTACTTCTTTCTTTCATACCTGTGGCTTTTTATTTTCTTATTGCACTGGAAAGGACCTCCTGTATAATGTTGAATGGAAGTGGTAACAGCGGACATCTTTAAAATGACGTCTTTTAAAGCAAGAGGATGACACCTTTAAAATTTTGTTTTTCGGCCTTCCCTGGTGGCGCAGTGGTTGAGAATCTGCCTGCTAATGCAGGGGACACGGGTTCGAGCCCTGGTCTGGGAGGATCCCACATGCCACGGAGCAACTAGGCCTGTGAGCCAGAGCTACTGAGCCTGCACGTCTGAAACCTGTGCTCCGCGGCAAGAGAGGCCGTGATAGTGAGAGGCCCGTGCACCGCGATGAAGAGTGGCCCCCGCTTGCCACAACTAGAGAAAGCCCTCGCACAGAAACGAAGACCCAACACAGCAAAAATAAATAAATTAATTAATGAACTCCTACCCCCAACATCTTCAAAAAAATTTTTTTTGTTGTTTTTCTGTATCAAATAGAAATAATCACTGGCTTTAATAGAGGTACAAGCAAATTATGATGGGATGAGGAGTGTGTGTGTGTGTGTGTGTGTGTGTGCTTGTGTGTGTGTGTGTGTGTGTGAGTGGGAGCTGGCAGAAAATGGAGCAATTAAATTCTATCCATTGGGAAATATTTATAAGATGCAGAGTTTTTAAGCAAGTTCCTTGGCTCTTCTTGATCTGACCCTAGGGGGTGACAGTACCTCTGGTCTATTTCCCCCTCCCCACCCTATGCTCCTGGGGTTTCCCCTACCCACCAGCTCCCAGTAACAGAGCTACCATGACCCTCTTTCCATTGGTTCCAGGACAGTGTCCTCGCTCTGTGTGATGGCATGCTCACGGACCTGCTCCCAAATACTGGGGCTGAGCCTCGGGACTACAGCCCTGTTTGCTGCTGCAGCCAACACAGTGCTCCTCTTTCCTAACTGGGATGTGACCTACCTGTTGAGGGGCCTCATTGGCAGGCATGCCATGCTGGGCTCTGGGCTCTGGGGAGGAGGCCTCATGGTGAGTGTCTGGGGTTCCCTGGGTGTGAACTCCCAAAGTGCCCCTTAGAGGTGGAGCAGCGAGGTGGGGGTGGGGGTAGTGTTTAGATTCCTTGAAAAAAAGCTTGAACTAACAAGCTGGCTGTGGGGTCTATAGCAGCTGCAAGGGATAGAAGACTCTAGGAAGACTGGTCAAATGTTGCTGAATTTTGGACTAGGCAGGCTTGGTGTGAACGCTGCCATTCATAGAGTCACATTAGGCTAGCCATCCAAAACTGGGTCCTGACAGTCAAAGCCAAGCCCTCTGGGAAAGGTAGGGTAATTAAGTCCATGTGAGATGTCTAACCACTCTATTTCAGCAGCCACAGGTGGCAGCTAGAGATGTAAATTACCCAATCTCTTTTTAACACTCTTCCCTCTTCCCCCAGGTTCTCACTGCAGCTACCCTCATCTCCTTGACAGGCTGGAGATATGGCTGCTTCAGTAAGAGTGGGCCCTGCCAAAGTGTAAGCACCCGATTCCACTCTTCTAATACCTAGAATGTCCCCACATTCTATTACTTTAGAGGCAGAGTGATAAAGAGACAATTTCAGTCTTGGGGTTTGAAGTCAGGTCCTGACCGTACCTCTCTAAGGGTCTAAAAACCCTAAGCTTTTGGGCAAGTTTTCTGAATCTCGGATCCTTCTGTAAAATGAAAGTTAACAGGATCAAGTCCAGGGAGGAAGTGCTTAATGAACCATAAATGTCTACACACATGTGAGGAACTGTTCTTTTTTATTTTATTGATGTATAGTTTACAATGTCCTGTTAATTTCTGCTATATAGCAAAGCGATTCAGCTATACATGAACTGTTCTTATTAGTTTTAGCCTATTGAACAATATGGACACGAGTTATGTACATTGTAGTCATGTGTCATTGATAGAAAATTTCCTGGCTATTTTTCTTAATTTTTCTTGGAGCTGAAAGATTCTCCAGAGATCATCTGATGACTAGATTCTAGTCTAACCTCTCCATTTTACAGATAATGAAGCTGAGGCCCAGAATAAATTTGCACTTTATTAATTACAGCAACATCTATATATATTTGAAAAATCTCAGTACATAAATGTATAAGATATATTGCTCATTCAGTCTCAGACACATGAATTTGTGGCCTTTTTACAGTAACTCTGCATACTGCTTTGATATCTACAGCCCACATGTTGGGAACCCTGCTGATTCAGAATTATATGTTAAAGAATTAAGTATAAACACCCACACAGTTCACTCACTATCTGTTCTCAGTCATGTCTGGTTTTCCCCTAGGCAAGTGGTTCTCGACTTGAATGTGTGCATCAGAGTCCCTGCAGCGTTTGTTAAAACACAGATTGCTGGGCCCCACGCCCAGAGTTTCTGACTCTGTAGGTCTGGGGTGGAGCAAGATGAGGAGGGGGGGAAATTTGCATTTCTAACAAGTTTCCAGGTGATGTGCTGTTGCTGGGACAGGGACCACATTTTTAGAACCTCTGTCCTAGGCTTATGTCAGACTAATTCATCTTGATCTTTTAACTTAGAGTCAAAACTTACTACACAGCTTTCTGCGGCCCCTCTCGAGTTCTAAACCAGTTTGACATCAGTGGGAAAATGACTCTGATTCTGTATAAAAACTATATATATATATACGCACACACACACACACACACACATGTCCTAGGCTTATGTCAGACTAATTCATCTTGATCTTTTAACTTAGAGTCAAAACTTACTACACAGCTTTCTGCGGCCCCTCTCGAGTTCTAAACCAGTTTGACATCAGTGGGAAAATGACTCTGATTCTGTATAAAAACTATATATATATACACACACACACACACACACACACACGTATATATATATATGTTTTATTTAAAATTTTAAAATATGTGTTTTTTGAGAAGGAGAAAAAGAAAATCTGGTATCCTGAGAAAGAAACCAATCTGGAAGTTAGAATCCTGCCAAGGAAATAAACACATTGCTATCTTTTGGGAAGGAAATGAGTGGTGCACAGACCAGAAAAGTACAATGACAGAACTCGAGTTATTTCAGAGTTGACTGTAATTTCTCTCTGTCTCTGCCTCCCTCCCTCCCTCCTTTTCTTCCTTCTTTCCCCTCTTCCTCCCTTCCTTCCTTTCATGCTTGATCTGAGAAAGAGAGGAATCAGGGATGGCAGCTTGGGACTTTTGAAAAAATACAGCTTTCTTTTAAAAGGGTCAGAGGGGGGCTTGCGATAACCAATCTGACCCTTTAAGCCAGAGACTGAATGACTGCAGTCTGAGTGACAAAGTTTTTGATGCCACTCTGCTGAGAAGCTCTGAAGAGCCTGCTGAATCAGGCTGAACCTGCTGCTGGGACCGGATGCCAGTGTTTCCTCCTTCTCCATTCCTTCTTTCCCACCCCCTCCCGGCTCTACCCAGTGACCCCTCATCAGCCAGCCCTACCTTGGCTATGTTTTAAAGGAGGTGCTGTGGGTAGGATCCTCCCCATGACTGGGGAAGGCCTGAGCACCAGAGAAGTTAGATTTGTCCAGATCAGCCCACAAGTCACGACCCCCTCTCAGGCTCACTGTTTCTTCTCTCCTTCTGCAGATGCTTACTGCTCTGTTGTCAAGTGGCCTGGCTTTTCTTGGAGCCTTGATTTGCTTTATCACTTCTGGAGTAGCCCTGAAAGATGGTCCTTTTTGCATGTTCGATGTTTCGTCCTTCAATCAGACACAGGCTTGGAAACATGGTTACCCATTCAAAGACCTGCAAAACAGGTAAATGGATGGAAACTTGGATTTGCAGTCTCTTCAGAGAAAGAAAGACACAGAAAGGGACTACAAACTCCTTTTAGTCTGCATTCTAGCATCTTGCTTCTCTGATGCTCAGAAAATTGCAAATGCAACAATAGTCACCCTCAAAAATCTAATCCTACGACCTGAGCTGAGGGAGAACCCAGGTTTCTATCAAGGTTGCTGGGATTTTCTTACTTATTCCAACCCCTGATCTCCTTATTTTTGGGGATAGGAATTATTTGTATGACCATTCACTCTGGAATTCTGTCTGCCTGGAGCCTTCTAAAGCTGTCATTTGGCACGTGTGCTTCTTCTCTGCCCTTCTGTGCATCAGCCTCCTCCAGATTCTCCTGGTGGTCATTCATTTCATCAACAGCTTCCTGGGCCTTTTCTGCAGCCTCTGCGAGAAGTAACAGGTAATGCCCTCTTTTTAAAAAATTAATTAATTAATTAATTTGTTTTTGGCTGAGTTGGGTCTTCATTGCTGCGCGGGCTTTCACTAGTTGTGGCGAGTGGGGGCTACTCTTCGTTGTGGTGCGCGGGCTTCTCACTGCGGTGGCTTCTCTTGGTGTGGAGCACGGGCTCTAGGCGCACGGGCTTTCAGTAGTTGTGGCTCGCGGGCTCTAGAGCGCAGGCTCAGTAGTTGTGGCACATGGGCTTAGCTGTCGCGAGGCATGTGGGATCTTCCTGGACCAGGGCTCGAACCCGTGTCCCCTGCATTGGCAGGCAGTTTCTTAACCAATGCGCCACCAAGGAAGTCCCGGTAATTCCCTCTTAAACATGAGTGTTTTCATCATGAGCTGCCTTGAATCTTTTCTGCAAGAGTGGGTATGAATTATAAACAAATTTCCCTTTTAGGTAGTCATGTAGTAATAATAACAATAATAATTCCTTGCATGTATGTTGAATGATACAATGCATTTTAAATCACATTGTAGGGACTTCCAGTGGTTAAGAATCTGCCTTCTAATGCAGGGGACAAGGGTTTGATCCCTGGTCAGGGAACTAAGATCCTACACACCGTGGAGCAACTAAGCCCGCTCTCTCTAGAACCTGTGCACCACAACTAGAGAGCCTGCGTACTGCAACTACTGACCCCTCGCACTCTGGAGCCCACGCACCACAACTAGAGAAGCCCGCGCGCTGCAACAAAGAGCCGGTGCACTGCAACAAAAAGATCCCGCGTGCCGTAACAAGACCTGATGCAGCCAAATAAATAAATTAATTTAAAAAAAAAAACACATTGTAAATTGCAAGATGATATATTAGTAGAAGAAATAATTATCATTATTATTGTGTAGGAACTTATAGTCCATAAAATGTCCTCCAGCCATGATCTCATTTCAGCCTCTCAAAAGCCCCATAAAATTGGCCGCATGTTACAGATGAAGTTGAGGCTCCTAGAGGATAATGGACTTGCTGCCCAAAAGCAGTCAGTTAGGTTCAGGTAAAGTCAATACCTGACCCCCTACTTTCTAAATTTAAGTTCACTAGCTTAATGGACTGAATTATGTGCTCCCAAAATTCATAGTTTGAAGCTCTAGCCCTCAACGTGACTTTGGAGATAGGACCTTTAAGTAGCTAATTTAGGTTAGATGGGGTCATAAGAGTGGGACACTAATCGAATAAGACTGGCATCCTTATGAGAAGAGGATGAGACAACAAGTACATGAAAAGATGCTTAATATCACTAATCATCAGGGAAATGCAACTCCAAACCATAATGAGATATCACCTTATACTTGTTAGAATGGCTATTATCAAAAAGGAAAGAAATAACAAATGTTGATGAGGATATGGAGAAAAAGGAACCCTTGTGCACTGTTGGTGGGTTCTGGTAAACTGGTGCAACCAGCATGGCAAGCAGTATGGAGGTTCCTCTAAAAATTAAAAAAGAACTACCATATGATCCAGCAATTCTACTTCTGGGTATTTATTTGACGCAAACAAAAACACTAGTTCAAAAAGATATCTGCACCCTCATGTTCACTGTAGCATTATTTTCAATAACCAAGACATGGAAACAACCCAAGTGTCCACCAATGGATTAATGGATAAAGAAGATATGGTACACACACACACACACACACACACACACACACACTCACACACTCACACACACAATGGAATACTCTTCAGCCATAGGAAAAATGAAATCTTGCCATTTGTGACAACATGGATGGACCTAGAGGGTATTATGCTAAGTGAAATAAGTCAGAGAAAGCCAAATACCATATGATATCACTTACATATGGAATTTAAAGCAACAACAATAGCAACAAAACCAAGTTCACAGATACAGTGACAGACTAGTGGTTGCCAGAGCTGGGGCTGGGGAGTGAGGGAAATGGGTGAAGAGAGTCAAAGGTACAAACTTCTACTTATAAAATAGTTAAGTCATGGGGATATAATGTACAACAAGGTGACTATAGTTAATAGTACTGCATTGCATATTTAAAAGTTGCTAAGAGAATAAATCTTAAAAGTCCTTACTACAAGAAAAAAAATTTTTTTGTAACTAATGTATGGTGCCAGATGTTAATGAGACTTACTGTGGTGATCATTTTGCAATATATACAAAAATCAAATCATTATATTGTACACCTGAAACAAATCTAATGTTATATGTCAATTATACCTAAAAAAATGACATTGTAGAGTGTATTTCCAGCATAAAAGCATGATTAAGTTTCAGAAAGTTTATTCACCTATATTAATAGATTTAAGGAGGAAAAAATCCTAATGATTTTCTTCATAAATGCTGAAAAGGCATTTGATAAAATTCAACATATATTCTTAATAAAACTCTTTAAGAAAATGAGAAAAGACAGGTCCTTCCTTATCATAATACAACATACCTATCTCAACTCAAAAGTCAGCATCATGCTTAATGAAGGAATACTAGAAACAATCTCATTAAGGTTGCAAATAAGATGATGACACTCACTATTGTCACTATCATTTAATATTATTCTTGAGGTATTAGCCCAAGTAAGTATTCAAAAGGAAATTAACAGATATAAAATAGGAAAGAAGGTAAAGTTACCATTATATTCAGACAATATGATTACACATCTAGAGTACCCAAATAAATTATATTACAAACAATAAGAGAATTTCATACAATGTCTGGGTACAAAATAAATATACAGAATCAAAAATCTTCATGTATACAAACAACAAGCAGTTAACAGGTATGCAGATGGGGAACTCCCATTTATATTAGAAACAAAAAAGGAAAAAAAGAAAAAACCTAGTTACCAACAAAACAAGAATGTGAAATACTTATTGAAGAAAACTAAAATATTACTAAAGGATAAAAAATAAACTTGAACAAATATAAAGGCATGCCATGAACTTGGATCATAAGATATAAATGCCCTTAAACTAATCTACAAATTTAACATGATGAATAAAATCACCAAGATTTGGTGGAAGAGGATATGGAATAAGCTGGTTTTAAAGTTCACATGAAAAATGAACAAGCTTGGACAGCCAGGAAACTTCTGAAGAAGGCAGTGAGGTGGGACTAACTCTACTAGATATTAAAACCTAATATAAAACTACAATAATTCAAACAGTGCAGTACATTAAATGGACAAATTTATGCATCAGACTAGGGAGCTCAGAGATAGAAATAAATATTTGTGAGAATTTAGTATATGCTAAAGAGATGTGGGGAAAAAGAAAGTGGATGATATACCAGATCTGTCTCTCCATGAGAGCCCAGAGGAAAAGGCCATGTGAAGACACAGCCAGAAGGTAGCCATCTGCAAGCCAAGGAGAGAGGCCTCAGTAGAAACCAACCTTGTTGGCACCTCGATCTTGGATTTCTAGCCTCCAGAAAATAAATTTCCATTGTTTAAGCCACACAGCAGCCAGCAGCCAGTCTGTGGTATTTTGTTACGGCAGCCTGAGCTGACTAATCCACCAGTGTTCAGTGCCGTTCAATAAGTGGTATATACTGAGTGCCCACTGTGTGCTCAGCACTGCCATGCATGCTGTGAATTCAAAAATGACTGAGACATGGTCCTTGCCCTTGGGCCCTGCTCTGTCCTTGAAGAGCTCATGGTCATGTTAGGGAAACTCACCTACTAATAATTTGAATGTCATATGGTAGGGACCATGTTAGAGGTCAAGCCAGGATGTAATGAGAGCTTGAAGGAACCAGGAACCTCTAAGGAGAGGATCTGTGAGAGATGAAGGAAGGCATCAGTCATGTCTGAACTGATTCTTGAAATGGTTAGCCCAGTAAAGAGGGAAGGGAGCGGTTTTTCCAGCAGAGGAAATAGAAGCTCAAAAGGGGAGATACAGGATGCTGTGGGTGGAGAACTGTGATGCCACAGCTCCTTCATTGTGGAATGTGGAAAGCAGAGCACCTCCCTCTCTCCTGTTCTGGGATCTTTGTTCAGGATGCATATTGGGGGAATTTCTTCTTCGTTTTTGAAGCTGGCAGGATAATACAGCTTTCTAAAATAGGACCAGGACTGGTGCTCATAAGCAGGAAATGCATCCTAAGTTTGCTCCTTCCTGACTTTTGCCCTGGAGCAGGAGTGTGGTGAGGCTGGGGGAACTGCAGGTTGGCAGTTATGGATTAAATCAGTACACTACAAACTTTTTCTGTAAAGGCCCAGATTATATATTTTTTCACTTAGTTATCTTTTTTTTTTTTTTTATAGTTTTGCCTGGCCAAATAATATTTCAGACTTTGAGAGCCATATGGTCTCTTTTTGCAACTGCTCGATTCTGCCAATATTGCAGAATGCTAATCTACTGATGCTGGGTTGTGGTGAAGGAAAGTACAGCGTTTATTGCAGGGTGACAAACAAGGAGGATGGGGAGCTAGTGTTCAAAAGACTCATATTCCCCAATGGCTTTCAGTGCAATATTAGGGGTGAGGGTCCCAGGGTGTGTGATCAGCTCCTGGACATTCTTCTGATTGGTTAGTGGTGAGGTATGGGTGAAGTTTCAGGAATCTCAATCATCGAATCTCTGGCTCCAGCCAGTCTATGGTCTAGCATTTGCAGTCAGCAGTTTCCATCTGGTGGGGGTCCTGGTTTCTGTGAAAACAATTTAAGAATGTGCATCAGCAGTGGATGAGGGCAATGTTTTCTTAGCTGGAGTCAAAGGTTATCAATCACCTTAGGTACTTTTCCCCCCAATTTTATTTGTGGTAAAATACACGTAACAAAATTTTTCATGTTAACCACTTTTAAGTGTACAGTTCAAGGGTATAAATACAATCATAATGTTGTACAACCATCAAAAAAAAAAGAATGTGCATCAGAAGGTTACCTATATCCCTCAAGCAGAAGATAGGAATCCTGTAACTCTTTTTATGGCTGACCTATTATTATTACTTTTCTTGCTTGACTGATTTTCCATTTTTCGAAACATTAACTGCTAGAGTCTTTTCTTTAGAACTCGGAAAGACCTAGGAGACTAAAGCTTTTTTCACAAGCAAGAAGCCAAGTTCACAGGATCTGTCACTGGACCGCCCCCCACCCCTCACCCCAGGGTCCAGTTCAGTTTCACCGGCTGCTTACTAGCTGTGTATCCTTGGGCCTCTATGGGCCTCAGGTTCTGTGTCACTTTCTAAGATTGCAGAGCGGTTAATAAGAGCTGATGCGTGTTTAAGTGCTTTGTAAACGGAACAGAAACAAACCAGTCTTTGCCGAAGTTATGGTCACTGCAGCTCCGCCGGTTCTGGTCCAGCATCCGGCGCGCAGGCGCGGGTAGGGCAGTGCGAGCACGACAAGAAGGGCGGGTCGCACAGCGCAGAGCGCGCAGCCGCCGCACATAGGGTCAAAGGCGGCGCTGTCGCCCTGGCGACCATTTCCCAGCTCCGTGGCGCCGCGAGCTAAGCCGCCTTCGGGAGAAATACGGGGCCAAGAAGCTTAGGCCATGTCGGTCGCCGCATCCTTCTCAATGCCCACGTCCTTCTCTGCGGTCGAAGGGTTGCCTGAGACTGAGAAGAACGCTGGGGAGTCCGAGAATACCTATATCCTGCGGCCCATTTTCCAGCAAAGGCGGGTAGCAGACGCGTTGTGGCGTGGCCGACCTGCGTGACTAATGCTTCCTGCAGGCAGAGCTTGCCTGATAGCCGGGGCGTCCCAAAGGAA
>NW_020173920.1:4520663-4578826 GCF_003031525.2 Neophocaena asiaeorientalis asiaeorientalis
AGGAAGGGACAGGACCGGGGAAGGAGGGGCTGGGCGGGAGAGGGTGGGGCGCTGTTCTCCTTGGGCTCCCAGCTGCAGGGGGCAGCAGAGGACCAGACCTGCGGTTGCAGGGTTAACGCGCCGGGAGGTAGTCCCTTAGACAAGCACAGTATGGATGGTTGACTCTAGGAGATCCAGAATGTGGGCACAGAGGAATTGAGATAGTTGCATGGCAGAAAACAAGCGGCTTGCATCGAATGCCATTCAGCCCTGTTTCGAGGGTTACTGTGTGCATACGTGTGCCGGAAAGCGCTTACTCTTCTTCAGGGCGCGAGACCTGTATGTGTACAGTCTTACCTAAGTAATATCTGGAGGCTTTTGGCCTGCCACCCTAATACCTTCCCAGAATTAAGGCACAACGTCTCCTGCAGAGGACAGTCAGTTAGGGCTGTAGGATCCATCACTAACTTCATTTTCACAAGATTAAAAAAAATAATTAAAAAAATGACTTTCCTAAGCCCTTTTACTGTTTTTTGAAACTAGATTCCTGAATCAAATGCTTGGCAAATACTAGAACCCAGGAACTTTAGTTATAATGTGATAAAAAAATTCATGTAGCAGTTTTATGGTGGGTGGAAGGGACATTAAAAAAATATGTTCAGTTATCTTGGTAAAAGATTCTAAATACATAGAATGCCATTCACCTGTATTTCTGTTGTAAAACAGAACAAGATTAACAACAAATATATGTTATGTAGGAATAGCTCTATGAGATTATTTGTGACTCGTTTGAAGAAAACTTTTAGCATTTTACTGAGAGTGGAAAAGGCTTAAGGGAAGAGCCAGATATAGTATGTTTGTTAATAGGAAGACCACATTTTGAACAGATCAAATCCTAGAAATTTGTCCATGATTCTAAAGTTCGCCTGTGAGAATAAGCAAGCAAGAGACTAAAGAGAATACTGTTAAAAAGAAATAAGGGGCCTTCCCTGGTGGCGCAGTGGTTGAGAGTCCGCCTGCCGATGCAGGGGACACGGGTTCGTGCCCCGGTCCAGGAAGATCCCACATGCCGTGGAGCGGCTGGGCCCATGAGCCATGGCCGCTGAGCCTGCGCGTCCGGAGCCTGTGCTCCACAACGGGAGAGGCCACAACAGTGAGAGGCCCGCGTACCGAAAAAAAAAAAAAAGAAATAAGGGGCCGCTAGTACTACCAAACCACATTATAAACACAAAACTTAAAACATTCTGGTAACTTGGCACATGATAGACAAATCAACTGATAGAATATACAGCCCAGGGGCTTCCCTGGTGATCCAGCGGTTAAGACTCTGCGCTCCAAATTCAGGGCGCCCGGGTTCCATCCCTGGTCAGGGAACTAGATCCCGCATGCCACAACTAAAGATCCCGTATGCAGCAACAAAGATCCCATGTGCCACAACTAAGACCCCGCACAGCCAAATTAAATAAATAAATATTAAATATATATAGCCCAGATAAAGGAACTTAGTGTTGTAATATGTAATAAATACAACTAAAATGCTAATAGTATTGTTAGGGTGGTGAAATGAGGGGAGAATTTTTTCTCTGTCTTCATTTATTCAGTAATTAATTTCTTCAAAAACTATTGTCTACTATGTGCTGGATAGTGTTCTAGCAATGGGGATATAACAGTGAACAAAACAGATAAAAATCTCTGCTCTTTGGAGCTTGTGTTCTAGCTGGGTAGAAGGACAACAAACAAGATAAATGCCTAAGTGAACCATATAGTGTATCAGATAGTAATAAGTACCGGGAAGGGAGATATAAAGTGGTAGGAGGGTGGTTTGAAGTTTTAGAGAGGGTGGCTAGGGAAAGTGACTTTTAAATAAAGACTTGAAAGAAAGGAAGGAGCTATGCATATAAGGAGAGGAATTGAATTTCAGGCAGAGGTTAACAGCAACTGCAGAAGCACTGAGGTTTCCATGCCTGGTGTGGTCAAAGAACATAGGGAAGGCCAGTGTGGCCTGAGTGGAGAGAACTAGGGGCAAAGTAGTAGAAAACAAAGTCAACGAGTTTGGTAGGGTAGATCATATGGGACCTTGCAAGTAACAGAATGTTGCTTTTACTCTGAGTGAGGTGGGAAATATTTGGGGTATTTTGAACGGAGGAGTGTCATGATCTGACACGTATTTAATAGCACCAGTCTAGTTGCTATGTTGAGAACAGGATTTAGGGACAAAGGCAGAGACAGAGAGACTTGTTAGGAGGCCATTGTAATCCAGGAAAGAAGTAGTGGTAGCTTGGAGCAAGGTGGTGGTGGGTGGTGAGTGTGATTGAATTTTAGATTATTTTGAAGGTAGAACTGATAAGATTTGCTCATGAATGGGATGAGGGCTGTGAGAGAGAAAGACAACCAAACTGACACCAGGGTTTTTGGCTTGAGCAGTTGGAAGAATGGAGTTACCATTGACTGAGGTGAGGACCTTGTTTTGGGGAGAGGAGATGATCAGAAGCTCAGTGTTGGATGTATTAAATTTAAGTTGCCTACTAGACATCTGGATGGAATATGGGTGGGAATATGTGGTCTGAAGTTCAAGGGAGAGGCTGGAGATACAGGTTTGCACTATGACTTGTTTTCTTAATTTGTTTTTATTACTTTTATGATAAAAATATGAAAAAGATGGAATAAATGGTTGTCATGACAAAAAACTGGGAGAAGTTAAGCTGCGAAGGTAAATTAGGGTTTTGGAATTACCAACTGGATGTTTCAAACTGTTTCATTTAGGTTCAGACCCTCTGTGGTTAGAGACTGTATCCATGCTGTGCTCAAGGAGGAACTGGCAAATGCTGAATACTCTCCAGAAGAAATGCCTCAGCTCACAAAACGTTTATCAGAAAATATTAAAGATAAATTAAAAGGTAATGGTGGTAATTGGAAATGACTTGTTCCCTTCAAACATCCAATTTTACTCATTTGCCTCCTTTATTTTTAAATAAGTGACATAACTGTGGATTCTATTAAACACACATTTTTCTTCACTGTCTAGTCATCTCAAGTATTTGGTAACTTTTACTCATGTAGGTTTTTGTAGATGGTGGGAAAGGGCAAAGGTGTGAAATACCTAGTTGTACCGAACTACTATCCAAGAATTCCCAGTATGCAGAAAGACCAGAAAATACAGGGGCTTCTTTCCCCCATAATTTTTGGTTGTTTTTTCTACCAAGATAGCAAGTCCTCAGCCTCCCATCAGTACCCTCACAGTCTGACCTCAGTGCATCTCTCCTGCCAAATCCTTAACTACTTGCCCTACTCAGCACTCCACTTCTGCTTCACTCTACATCTGCAGAGCAGATCTTGTGCTTTTCCTCCCTGTTCTTTGTCTCTCTACCTCTCTCAGTCTCTTTTGTTAATAGTGTTATACAATCTGAAAAGTCCTTTCTATCTACCCTTTAAATTTTTAATTTAATTTAATTTTTTTGGCTGCACCACGTGGCTTGCGGGATCTCAGTTCCCCAACCAGGGATTGAACCTGGGCCACGTCAGTGAAAGCCCAGGCCACCAGGGAACTCCCTATTTACTCTTTTTTAAAGATTTTTTTTGGAGGGAAGAAATGTCTTTGTAATCATAATACATTTTCATTGTAATAAACCTGGACAATACACATAAAGTGTTTTTCTGTTTGTTTTTTTTTTTGCGGTACGCGGGCCTCTCCCTGTTGTGGCTTCTCCCGTTGCGGAGCACAGGCTCCGGATGCACAGGCTCAGTGGCCGTGGCTCACGGGCCTAGCTGCTCCGGGGCATGTGGGATCTTCCTGGACCTGGGCACAAACCCGTGTCCCTGTGTCCCCTGCATCGGCAGGCAGACTCTCAACCACTGCGCCACCAGGGAAGCCCATAAAGTGTTTTTTTAATGATATAAAAGTCTGTTGTCCATGGTAGTTACTATTTAACACTTTGATGTATTTTTATTAATATGTTTTAATTTTTAGAAATAAAAAATATAGAAAAATACTAAGAATAAAATAGCAATTCTCTTTCCATCATCCAAATTAACTGTTAGTATATTAACATTTTTGTTTTCAGATTTTTAGTGAAATTCACTATTAAATTATTGTAAAAAAAAATACATGCTTGTTATAAAAAAATAAAGTGTAGAAAAATAATTAAAATTAGAAAAATCACTCCTAATGCCCCCACCCAAGAAGAATCATTAATATTACGTGACCATCATACCAGTCCTCTTTTCTATGTATATATGCAGATAAATACTTTAAAAACAATGGTATACTATAGACTGTTTCCCATAGTGTTACAGCATTCGTTCTATATTTAAATGGAATGATTGCCCACTATTTAGTCCTTTCACCATGGTATTTCCATTGCTGAGTTCTTTTTTCTGGTTCAATTCTTACCTGATGAGATTTTATTGTAAGTTTTTTCAGGAAGGGCTCAGAAATGCTGTATTCCCTGGATTCTTTCCTGTTTGAGAATGCCTTTAAACGAGAATATATTTTGGATGAATATAATATTTTGAGTTAATTATTTTTTGAGAATTTTATGGATGTTGCTTCACTGTCTTCTTGCATTGAATGTTACTGTGGAGAAATCTGAGGCCAGTCTGACGTTCTCTGCAGAAAGAATCCTGTCCCTAACCTTGATGCTCAGTAGTTTTTCTAGGGTATGGCTTGGTATTGAGCATTTTATGTCTGTTAATCTGCAGATTTTATTTTTTCCATATCAAGGAAATTTTCTTGTATCTCTGAGTACATTTCCGGTTCCATTTGTTAGATTATCTACCTTAGGACACCAAATATTGATGCGTTGAATCATCTCTGTCTTCCACATCTATTATCTTTGCTGTAATCTCTTCCTTTTTCTTTGACATATACTTGTGATCACCTTGTCAGTATTTGTTTTCATTTGTGTCTGTCTTGTCTCTTGCCATTTAAAAAAAAAATTATTTATTTATTTTTTGGCTGCATTGGGTCTTCGTTGCTGTGCGTGGGTTTTTCTCTAGTTGCAGTGAGAGGGGGCTACTCTTCGTTGTGGTGCATGGGCCTCTCATTGTGGTGGCTTCTCTTGTTGCGGAGCACGGGCTCTAGGCGTGCGGGCCTCAGTAGTTGTGGCTCGCGAGGTCTAGAGCACAGGCTCAGTAATTGTGGCGCACGGGCTTAGTTGCTCTGTGGCATGTGGGAACTTTCAGGACTAGGTCTCGAACCCATGTCCCCTGCTTTGGCAGGCAGATTCTTAACCACTGCGCCACCAGGGAAGCCCCTCTCTTGCCATTTTTAGTTGATTAGCTCTGCACTAATATCATGTGAGTATTCAGTTTGTTTCCTAGGCCTATAATCTCCCCTTTCACCTTTCTGTTGTTTTGTAATCTGATTGAGTTCTTATTTTACTGAATTTGTGGGCTTATGTTTTTTTTTTTAATAAATTAATTTATTTATATTTTATTTTTGGCTGTGTTGGGTCTTTGTTTCTGTGCGAGGGCTTTCTCCAGTTGCGGCGAGCGGGGGCCACTCTTCATCGCGGTGCGCGGGCCTCTCACTATTGTGGCCTCTCTTGTTGCGGAGCACAGGCTCCAGACGCGCAGGCTCAGTACTTGTGGCTCACGGGCCTAGTTGCTCCGCGGCATGTGGGATCTTCCCAGACCAGGGCTCGAACCCGCATGCCCTGCATTGGCAGGCAGATTCTCAACCACTGCGCCACCAGGGAAGCCCGGGCTTATGTTTTTCTATATTATGAATCAGTTGTGAGGAATTTCTCTTTGTTCCTTGACTTATATTATCTCCTAGGTTGAGTTTTTTGGTCTTTTAAGCAGTACGTTTCTTTTCTTGTTATTCTTTGGTTTGTTTTTGCTGTTGTACCTTTGCATATTGCCATTCAGCTTCTTTTAATTTTGTTCTGATGTGGTGTGGGTGAATTTTTTTTTTTTTTTACTCTCCTCCCACTGTATCTAAGACTATTTTATTTTATTAATTTTTTATTGAAGTGTAATTGATTTGCAATGTTGTGGCAATCTCTGCAGTACAGCAAAGTGACTCAGTTATACACATAGAGACATACTTTTTTTAATATTATTTTCCATTATGGTTTATCACAGGATATTGAATATAGTTCCCTGTGCTATACAGTAGGACCTTGTTGTTTACCCATTCTATATATAATAGTTTGCATCTACCAGCCCCAGATTCCCAGTCCATCCCTCTCCCTCCCTCCCTCCCCCTTGGCAACCACAAGTCTGTCCTCTATGTCTATGAGTCTCTTTCTGTTTTGTAGATAGGTTCATTTGTGCCATATTTTAGATTCCACGTATAAGTGATATTATATGGTATTTCCCTTTCTCTTTCTGACTTACTTCACTTAGTATGATAAATTCTAGTTGCATCCATGTTGCTGTAAATGGCATTATTTCATTCTTTTTTATGGCTGAGTAGTATTCCATTGTATATATGTACCACATCTTCTTTATACATTCATCTGTTGATGGACGTTTAGGTTGTTTCCCTGTTTTGGCTATTGTGAACAGTGCTGCTATGAACATGGGGTGCATGTATCTTTTTGAATTATAGTTTTGTCCAGATATATTCCCAGGGGTGGGGTTGCTGGATCATATGGTAATTCTATTTTTAGTTTTCTGAGGAACCTCCGTACTGTTTTCCATAGTGGCTGCACCAACTTACATTCCCACCAATAGTGCAGGAGGGTTCTCCTTTTTCCACACCCTCTCCAACATTTGTTATTTGTAGACTTTTTAATGATGGCCATTCTGATGGGTGTGAGGTGGTACCCCATTGTAGCTTTGACTTGCATTTCTCTAATAATTAGTGACGTTGAACATCTTTTCATGTGCCTACTGGCCATCTGTATGTCTGTCTGTATTAAGGTGTTCTGCCCATTTTTCAATTGGGTTGTTTGTTTTTTTGTTGTTGAGCTGTCTGAGCTGTTTGTATATTTTGGAGATTAAGCCCTAGTCTGTCACATCATTTGCAAATATTTTCTCCCATTCCGTATGTTTCTTTTTGTTTTTTTTATGGTTTCCTTTGCTATGCAAAAGCATGTAAGTTTGATTAGCTCCCATTTGTTTATTTTTGTTTTTATTTCTATTGCCTTGGGAGACTGACCTAAGAAAGCATTGGTATGATTTTTGTCAGAGAATGTTTTGCCTATGCTGTCTTCTAGGAGTTTTATGGTGTCTAAGACTATTTTATTTTTCCCTCAGAACTGTGTTTTAAGTGATGGGCATTTAATATTCTAGCCGCATTTCTAAAGCATGGGTATGAGAAAAGGAGGAAGAGGAATGGGTAGAGAAAGGAGGAAGCTCAGCTGAGCTGTGCGCACTGTTTTTTAAAAATAACTTGGGCTCTGTCTCCTTCTGAGATTTTATTAAGTATACTGCATTAGGGTTCATGTCCCACAATGGAAGGGTTCCTATAAGTGTTCAGATTGTTTGCCTAATTTACTGTATAATCCTGGAGCTTTTACTTTCATCAAAAAGAGTTGGCTCTGGGACTTCCCTGGTGGTACAGTGGTTAGGAATCTGCCTGCCAATGCAGGGGACACAGGTTCGAGCCCTGGTCTGGGAAGTTCCCACATGCCACAGAGCAATATTTATATATAAATAAATTAAGCTAAATTAAGAGAAAGATTATTTTTTTTTAAAAAGGGGTTGGCTCTGTCTCAACTTTGCCTGTTTCACTTTTTTCTTCTTCACTGTTTCCCCTATTCCTTGGTCAGAAAGGAGGGAAGATAAAGATGCCTATTCAGTTTTCTGTCCCCCAGGTTTGTTGTTGGGGAGAATTTTCAGGATTTTGCTGTTTCAGCAGTGTAGTTTTGGGGGAAGCAGCTGAGTTGTCCTAGGCCATACCAGTATTCTCCAGAATCTTATGGTTTATTTTCTATCTTACTGAACAGCTTGCAGTTTTCTAAAGATCCCATGCTCTTTGTCTTTGCATATGCTGTCCCCCTCCATAGAATGGAGAAACATTGTCCATCTGGTAAATTCTCACTCATCTTTCAGGACTCAGCTCACTTATCCCATCCTCCAAGAAGTCTTTTCTGGTCATCCTTTCCCTGTTGCCCAGTCAAAGGGAGGAGCCATCCAGTTCTGTGCTCCTAATGTACCTTATACATGCCTCTCTTTGAATTATTACTACATTGCATTTTCATTTTATTTTCCATGTTTGCCTTCCCAACTACTATGAGTTCTTTAAGGCAAGAAGAGCATCTTATTTATCTCTGTATCTTGAGGGCCTAGCTCATTTCCTGACTTAGAGTAGGGGAGAAAGGAAGGAAGCTAAGACCTACTGAGAGTCTACTATGGAAGAGAAATGGGTAGAGACAGGAGGGAGCTTGTCTCTACCCACTTCCTCACAACACGGCCAGGAGGAAGGTAGTGATATTCCCATTTAACAGTTGAGGGAGATTTAAACCAAAACGTTAAATAACCCGTCTAAAGTTACACACTTACTAAGCTTATGGTTAGAATTTGTCCTTAAGTCTGACTCCTAAGCTTATAATCATACTCAGTAAGGGCTTGTAGACTGAATGCTTATGTTCATTTCTAGGCAAATTTGCCTTCGTTAAGTAATTTTACCATATATTTGCTTATAGATAACTTTCTTATTTTTTCTTTCCAGAAATGGGATTTGACCGATATAAAATGGTGGTGCAAGTAGTGATTGGAGAACAAAGAGGGGAAGGTGTATTGTGAGTAGTTGGCTTTTCCTTCTTGTTTTTATTTTTATATATTTCTTATTGGGTATTCATCTTCTCGACAATCCAGTAAGATAGTGTCTTTGCAAGAGTGAGAGGAATGGACGGTATAATAAAATGCAGCTGTGAACTGAAGAGATCCTGGTACTGAGCAGCGAGGTTGACAGTCTGGGTGAACTCCATGGGGTAACTCACTTCTCATAGTATCTGTAGGCTAGTACGTCTTTCAGGGCTTATGTATATATGCTCCCAAAGAGAGTGTAGGATTATGTATATATGTTTCCTCCCATATTCCTTGTTGCCTGGTTTTTGGTCCTACCATTCTCCTAAATTAATATCTTTAAAGTTGTCTGAGTGACAATTTTCATAGCTATTGTTATTGGCCTGGGCTTCTGTTTTTTAAAATTCACTCTGGTTTTTTTGGCCCTGATGTCACTCGTGTAACTTGTTTCTCTTCTGTTTTTCTAACTGATTATTCTCTCCTAAACTGGTTCCTCTTTCTCCCCTACATCCCCAGCTGTGAGCTTTCCTCAAGACTCAGTTCTTATTCTTCTGCTCTTCTGTGTGCTTTTTCAATGAGCTCATTCATTCTCATTACCTCAAACCATCATTCCTGTATTGGCAAGTTCGAAATCTGTATTTCCTGTCTTTTCCTGTGCCCAAGTGTTAATCTCCTGTTTCCCTTTGTAAACAGTGCCTAGTCCAGTATTTTATAAGAAAGTATGAAAATATTTGCTGGATGAATTAAAAAAATACCTTGTAGATACTATCACTGAGAATTTTCACTATAGAATGTTAGCTTGGGAGGAGAATGCAGATTCTTTCTGGTGTCCAGTCCCCTTATTTTATGATGACGCTTATGAGGTTCAGCATGATTTGCCCAAAATTCTAGATCTGGCTGGCGTCAGGCTCACTAATAGAGCCCAGGCTTCTGACTCCTCGCACAGTACTCTTCACTGTGGTGCCCTCTACCATTCGGTCAAAAGGCTTCAGTAGAGTTCTTCACCACAGAGAAACTAAGAAATACCTTACTATTCTGTCATCTCAGAGTCAACGTGTTCAAATAGAGTTGCATATTTCTTTCCCCTTCCTCTCCTCAAATAAGCCTCTCATTTTCATTTCTCTGCCTCCTGCCTTATGACCAAGATTCCATTGACTCAGGCTTAAAAGTGTGGAACTCTCTTTTATCTTATGTAGCCATTACTCTCTCTCATTGCACGCACTGTAACCTGGATGCCAGGGTTGCTTAGCAGCCCCTTATCAGCACTTCCAGACTCTGATCTCTCTCCTCTGCAATTCACACAGCAGACCAGTCTCCCAGAAGTACACCCTCACCTCCTTTTCATAAACTCTATAGAGTTTATTTCAAATCCTGTATAGTATAAACTCCTCAGACTTGTCCTGACTGACTTTGTTCAATGTGATCAGGTTAAACTCTAAAGCATGGCATATAAGGCCTTCCCCACTTCCTTTTAAAACTTTTATCATCTAAAATTTTAGGCATATGAAAAAGTACATGGACTAAGGAACTCCCATATGTCTATTACTTATCTTTAAGGTTATTAACACACACCCATGTTGTTTCATTTATACCTCCATCTACTCTCCCTGACCCCACCAGATTATCTTGAAGCAAGTTCTAGTCATCATATCATTTAATCTGTAAGTACAACAGTATATATCTCTAAAATATAAGGGCCCTTTTCAACATAATAAAATATCGCATGTAAATATTGAAAATCCTTAATATTATAAAACATTCAGTTAGCTTTTAATTATTCCCAGTTGTCTCATATATACATGTGCATGTATGTATATGTGTGTTTTTGTGCGTGTGTATGTGTATTTTTTTTAGTTTGTTCAGGTCAGGATACAGACAAAGTCCATGCATTGCATTTGGTTGATACGTCTCCTAAATTTCTTTTAGTCTGTCATTTTGCTTCTTCTCCCTCACCCCCCTTTTTTTTAACCTTGCCATTTATTTGTTGAGGAAATTGGGTTGTTTGTCTTGTAGAGTTTCCTACATTCTGGTATTTGAGGATTGTATCCCCATGGTATTGTTTAGTACGTCTTCTAGCTCCTGTATTTCTTGTAAATAAGTAGTTAGATCTAGTCTTTTTTTTTTTTTTTTTTTTTCGGTACGGGGGCCTCTCACATGTGGGATCTTCCGGGACCGGGGCACAAACCCGTGTTCCCTGCATTGGCAGGCAGACTCTCAACCACTGTGCCACCAGGGAAGCCCAGATCTAGTCTTAATCAGTGATAGGTTCGAGTTTTGGGCAAGAATAGTACATAGGTGTTTAGTATACATTCTATTCCATCTTATCAGGAGGCACAAAAATGTCTGGCTCTTCCTATATTTATTGTTAAGATTGATCATGGAGTTTAGATGTTGTTGGATAGATCCATCTATTATAAAGTTCCCTATCAGCTTTACCATTAATGATTTTAGCATCTGTCCTAGATCCATTATTCATCACAGGTTACAAGATAGTGATCTTCTATCATTGTTCTTTATTTATAAGCTGGAATTCTTCTATTAAGAATGACTTTTTTGGGCTTTCCTGGTGGCACAGTGGTTGAGAGTCCGCTTGACGATGCAGGGGACGCGGGGTTGTGCCCCGGTCCAGGAAGATCCCACATGCCGTGGAGCGGCTGGGCCCGTGAGCCATGGCCGCTGAGCCTGCGCATCCGGAGCCTGTGCTCCGCAACGGGAGAGGCCACAGCAGTGAGAGGCCCGCATACCGCAAAAAAAAAAAAAAAAAAAGAATGACTTTTTTTTTTTCATTTGTTTCATTACAATGAGATACAGTTTGTATAGGAAAGGAGGGATAAATTTACCTATTTTCAGAGTAATGAATTGGTTCCCTAGCATCCTCCCAAGGTTACCAATGAGTTTTTTTTCTATCCATGAACCCATGGTTTTAAATATATGTGATGTGTTTAAATCAATTGCAGTTAGTATCTTCACTGAAGCTCAAATTGTCCCATCTTTGGCCATTGGTAGCTTCTTCTTCCCCTCCCCTCCCCTCCCTTCCCTTTCCTTCCTTCCCTTCCTTCATTCCTTGTTTTGTTTTGTTTTTGAAAAAACACAGACGCTTTATTTCTCTTCTCAAAACACACCAGATAGGAATCCCAGCCTGGTGAGGTGCTTCCCTGCTGTCAAGGATATAGGCCCTCCTGTTTTGCTCTGCTGTGTCCTCATCTGCATGGTTGAAGATGGCTCAATACTACATTTATTTACATTCCTTAAGGGAAAGAGATAGAAGGAAAGCATATATGCCTTTCCATTTTCAGTACTTTAAAGATGTGATTACATTGTCTTCTGATTTCAGTTGGTTCTGTTGAGAAATCAGCTCTAAGTCTTATTATTGTTCCTTTGGAGGTGATGTGTCTTTTTTCCTAGCCACTTTAACATGTTTTTCTCATTGCCTTTTGACTATGAAGATATATGGTTTTCTTTGTACTTATTCTACTTGGGGTTCTCAGGGCATTTTGAATTTGTGGGCTCTTGAATCTGTTTTGTATCAGATTGGGAAAAGTCTTAACCATTATCTTTGTTTCTTTTTTTTAAATAAATCTTTTAGAATAGTTTAGATTTACAGAAAAGTTGCAGAGATAGGACAGAGAGTTCTTAACTACTTCACATCCATTTTCTTCTATTATTAACATCTTCTATTAGTATGGTACATTTGTCACAATTAATGAACCAATATTGATGCATTATTATTAACTAAAGTTCATACTTTATTTGGATTTCTTTAGTTTTCGCCTAATGTCCCTTTTCTGTTCTAGGATCCTATCTAGGATACCACATGTCATGTCTCTTTAGTCTTCTCTTGGCTCTGACAGTTTCTCAGACATTCCTTGGTTTTGATGACCTTGACAGTTTTGAGAAGTACTGGTTAGGTATTTTGTAGAATATGCCTCAAATGGGATTTGTCTGCTCATGATTAGTTTGGGATTATAGGTTTTCGGGAGGAAGATCACAGAGGTAAAGTGCTGTTCTCATTATATCATTCATTTCAGGGTACATACTGTCAACATTACATATTACTGTTGATGTTAACCTTGATCCCTGCCTGAGTAGTGTTTGTCAGGTTTTTCACTATAAAGTTACTCTTTCTTCCCCTTTCCATTCTGTACTTTTTACAAAGAAATCACTGTGTGCAGCCCACACTTAAGGAGCAAGGAGTTATGCTCCACCTCCTTGAGGGCAGTGTCTACATAAATTACTTGGAATTTTTCAGCATAAGAGATTTGTCTGTTCTCTCTCATTTATTTATTTATTCAGTCATTTATTTATTTCAGTATGGACTATGGATTTTTATAATTTGGATTATAATCCAGTACTACTTTATTTATTTTGTTGCTCAAATTGTTCCAGCTTTGGCCATTGAGAGCTCTTTCAGCTGACTCCTGGGTTCCTTTCACATACCCTACTATTGTGGGTTTTTTGAGCACAACCTCATTTACTGGCACTATAAGATGCCCCACCTTATCCATTCCCTGCCCCAGCCCTAGAATCAGCCATTTCTCTAAGGAACCTTGATTCATTGTATGGCAGAATGCATTAGAAACTAAGATCTGGGTGCTATATATATGGCTATTATCTTTTAAAATATTACCTGTGCTTCATTTGCTCTCTGCTATCCTTTATGGACTCCAATAACAAGTATTTAGATCTCTTTACTGTAATTTATGATGCTCTTTTCTGAATTTTTGTTTTTTCTCTCTGTGCTTCAGTTTGGATATTTTTTTATTGACCTGTCCTTCAGTTCACTAATCCTCTTTTCATTGTGTCTAATCTGCTATTAAACCCACCAACTGAATTCCTAATTTGTTATTATATTTTTCAGGTCTAGAATTCCCATTTAATTCTTTTTTCATAAAAATTGTTTTTTGTATATTCTAATTGTATACTGAAATTCTTTATTTTTTATCTATGTTCTCCATCCTCCCTCTCTCCTCCTTTTTTGCATTTTGGTCATAACAGTGCTTACGCTAGTATCTGGATCACATGTGAGTCTGTTTCCTTTGATTATTTTTTTGTCTTGTTAATCTTTCATATGGCTCTGTCTCTTGGCATGCCTAGTTTGAGTCCTGGACATTGTGTTTAAAAAAAAAACTGTAAAACTTCCAGATAATATTATTTTCCTCCAGAGAAGTTTAACCCTTTCCTTTGTAATTCAGGTAGAATATGGGCTACTTACCGTAATCCAATCAGATACTGAGCTGAGTTGAGGTTGGGTTGCTGATTTGATAAGTCTCTCTCTATCTTTAGCTCACCCTTCTGTCTTGAACATAGCCCTTCAGATCTTTCAATGAAGAACCTGGAGTGTTCATTGGAACCCCAGCCTCAGCAGGTACTGACTTTTAGTCCTTTCCTCAGGATTAAACTATCCTTCATTTCAGAGGCTTCTTTTTTAATGAATTAGTTTCCTTAAAAAGCAAAAATATATTATTTTACAGTTCTGGAGATCATAAATTCAGAATGGGTTTTGTGGAGCTAAAATCAAGGTGTTGGCAGGACTGTATTCCTTCTGGAGGCTCTGGGGGAGAGTCCATTCCCTTGCCTGTTTCATCTTCTAGAGGCTACCTGCATTCCTCAGCTCATAAACCCTTCCTCCATCTTCAAAGCCAACAGCATTGCATCTTCAGGTATCTCTTGATTCTGACCTTCCTGCCTCCCTCTTTCTTTTATAAGGACCCTTGTGATTACATTGAGCCCACCTGGATAATCTCCCCATCTGAAGATCCTTAGTTACACATCTGTAAAACCATTTTTGCCATGTAATATAACATATTCACAGGTTCTGGGATTTAGGACATAGACATATTTGGTGGGGGGCCATTATTTTGCCTACCACATATAGCTTTTTAGGTTCCTGCTTATGCAGTTTCAGAATTCAGCACATGTCTTGAGAGGAAACCTACTATGTGACCGGCTCAGTTCTACTCTCTCCTTTTTCACACAGATCTTGGTCCCCCAAGCCTCCAATTTTATCCACCCCGGCCCTGCAAGACTGCCAGCAGTCCTGCTGGTTTCTTTTTCCCTTAGTAATTGGTCCTGTACCTGGGCAAAGCCCAGGCTCTCAGCCTCTAGCTCTGTGCCCAGAGCTGGCAAATGCCCCAGGGAGAACTTTGCTGCAAAATATCAACTTACCTCATGTGGTTCACCTTTCTCTGGAATTTTGGCTCCCCTAGTCCAATTTGCTTCAGCAGCTCTCTGATTCATTTTATTCGGTTTTTCTAATTGACTTGGTGGGAGCATTGGCCTGCTACAAAGTGTTCCATCATATTTCTTCTAAGTCTTTTGACATAACTTTATCAATATAAATATATATACACATATGTGTAAAAAAATATATATATACATAAATGTGTGTATGTATATTTTTAAATATAACATTCTTTTAAAAAATTTATTTATTTATTTGGTTCACTGGGTCTCATTCGTGGCAGGTGGCCTCCTTAGTTGTGGCGTGTGAACTCTTAGTTGCAGCATGCATGTGGGATCTAGTTCCCTGACCAGGGATCGAACCCAGGCCCCCTGCATTGGGAGTGCAGAGTCTTAACCACTGCACCACGAGGGAAGTCCCTATAAAATTCTTTTTGATATAGCGCAGGGTTTTGATATGACCCAAGTGTCCCAGGTTTAATCTTGTACGTTTACAGCCGTGGCCCTAGAATTGGCCATTCCTCCGAGGAGCTCTGGTTCCTTTTATTGGGAAATTGTGTAAAGAGACCACAATTTGAAAGCAAAGACTTTGTTTTATGCATCTTTGTATCATTTGCACCTAGCACTTTGCTCGTATATAATACTCAACAAATAATTATTAAACACATTTTTATATTCATGCTTTCACTTGGTTCTGCTCAGCTTAAGCACTACTTCTTTGGCTTTTACTCCTCTCTAAATTCTCTAAAATTCTTTAGCACTTCTACAGATTTAATTCAACGATTGTGCATCTTGGACTTGAAGGCTTGATCTAGATAGACATTATAATCCGTTTTAATCCTAATAACCTATAAATCAGCACCAACAATACATTATCTTATTCTTTTGGTGTGTATTAATTTTTTTTCACCTATTTAAGCTGAGAATTGTTTGAGGACAAACCGGATTTTATTCTTTCTGGACAAATGGTACTTGCTAAATAAATACTTGTTGATTGATCAGTTAAGTAGATTAATTTTATTTCATACTGTTACAGTTTGGAAATAGGTGGAACTTTTTTGATTTAAGAATGTGTGAAATATTAGGCTGGGGGGAGCTCTTCTATGTAAAACTGAAAAAAAAAGTCTTTTAAAATTAAACCAATATAGCATGGTGTATATATAACTTTCTCTACAGACTTGAGGCTGAACCACCTAGATTCAAAGCCAAGCTTTGTCACTTACTATATAAATGACCTTGGACAAGTTTACTTAGTTTCTCCGACTCTCAGTTTCCATGTTTATTAAATGGATGTAATAATAATGCCTTTCTCATAGGATTGAGTTAATACATGTAAAGCTCTTAGACCAGTGGGGCACAAAGTGCTCAATAAATGTTAATGATGAATCATATACATACATTTAATTAAAAAAATTTAAAATTACTTTTTAAACTTAACATTACATTGTGAACATCTTTTCATGTTCTTAAAGTTTTCTTTTTGTAAAAAATACCTTTAATGGCTGCATAGAATTTCATTGCTAAGAAATACCTTAATTTTGTTTACCAATCCAATACTTCTGGGTATTTAAGTTGTTTCCACTTTTAAATAGGCTTTTATTTTTACTGACATTTTTTCTTATCCAAGAACTGGGGAGAGGAGAATGGCTAATTTTAGAACTTAGTATAGCATCCTCTAGAGATAATACTGTATTTAGAATTAGTTAGAAGATTGAATTCTAGTTCAGAGTTTGCCCCTTTCTTTTCTGTGACTCTATAAAATGATCAGGTTGGACTAAATAATTTGTTGGGTCCTTTCTAGACCTACCTTCTCATATTATTGTGCAGGAATTGAGCACATTTTAGCCATAAGTCTTAGGTATTATTTCCTCTAAAAGTCATACACAGATATATTACCTGAAATAATCTATAACAGAGCTTCCCACCCAGACTACCAGTGACTTAGGCCATCGGGCAGCTATCAGAGTCTGAGGCTGCTAGACCCCTGGGCTGGTCACCTCCAGCTGCAAGCAGCCTTATCTATGACTCCAGTCCCTTCTAGTTTACCCAGTATACTCTGCTGTACAAATATGATTTTCTGTATGTCATCTCATTCTGTGAAAAGGTTTGGAAGCACTGATGTATAAGAATGTATCAAGGAAAACTTTTGCTCGTGGCAGGTATATATAGTTCAGATCCTTGTTATATTGTTGATAATACTCTCTTCTTTGACGTTTTAGCATGGCTACTCGCTGTTTCTGGGATGCTGACGCTGACAACTGTACTCATGATGTTTTCATGAATGTAAGCCTATTTGGAACCCTTTTTTTCCTTTCTCAGGGTCACGTGGGCATTCCAAATCAAATCACTTACTATTTGTTAAGATGTGAGGACACTTTATTTATTTTTTTTGGCCGTGCTACACCGCATGTGGGATCTTAGTTCCTCAACCAGTGATTGAACCCGTGCCTCCTGCAGTGGACCGCCAGGGAAGTCCCTGAGGACACTTTGGTTTTAGACATTTGTCTGAGACTTCTTCTGGATAAGATGATTTTACTGTTCGTTTGTGTTATTAAAGCAGAAACATAGACTGCTGCTTATAGGCAAGGATACTTTATGATGTAACTCTTCACAAGTTTGAATGTGGAAATCGCATATTATTTATTTGGTGCTAATAGACATATAGCAGTTTGCTAAGCTGCAAAGAAATTTGGGTGGCAGGGATTCCATGAGCAAAGGTGATTCTTCTTTCAGTAATAAAATTAATTACTTTATCTTAAAGCTATTTCTCAAAACTAAACAAAAGAGGAATTTTTAAAAATAGGTTTCATTTAAACATTGGTATGTTATTGACATGAGTGTCACGTATTTTAATCATATGTTGTTATTTTATACTTGCTTCCAGAAATATTCCCACCTTCTATCCAAATGCTCCCAGGTTGTGAATTAGTAGAGTCAGAATTAAAGTACAGTAGAGTAGAAAAGAACTAGATTGGGTGAATCAGGAGAGAGGTTCCATTTCTAGCTCTGTAACTTTCTAATTAAATGACTTCAGGTAAGTCATTGAACTTTTCTGTGGTTGTATCAGTAACACTAGGAAGCTGTACTAGATTTTCCTAAAGACTGGCTGTGGCTGCCTAAGAATAATTTGAGGAACTTTTAAAAAATACGGATGCCAAGGCTCTGCTCAATAGATTCTGATCAAACAAGCCAGGGGTTGGATCAGTGACTCTGAATTTTTAAAAAGTTCTCCACATGATTATACTCACTGCCAGGTATGGAAGCTGCTTGTGTAGATGATCTTAAGGTACCTTTTGGCTCTAAAATTCTATGGTCCTACCAAAGTTTTATTTTATGCCCAACTGCCCTAGGGATGGAAGGCTGAACAGTGGGAAGTACTATGTAAATCTTCATTTATCAGCTTTCTAGGGGAAGGGTAAATAAAGCTCAGGTGGTGGTTTTTCCTGCTTTTTGGAGTTAAAACTGCATATTTCTCTGAGTCCTTATATAATACAGTTCATTCATTCAACAAATAATTCTGAGCTCCTATTATGTGCCAGCTTCTGTAGTGGCCTATATATATTTTTTTAAAAAAATAGATTTATTTATATTTTTATTTATTTATTGTATTTTTGGCTGCATTGGGTCTTCGTTGCTGTGCGCGGGCTTTCTCTAGTTGCGGTGACAGGGGGCTACTCTTTGTTGCAGTGCGTGGGCCTCTCATTGCGGTGGCTTCTCTTGTTGCGGAGCACGGGCTCTAGGCGTGCAGGCTTCAGTAGTTGTGGCTGCTTTAAAGATTATCAGGATCAGGTTTTAGAATACAGGATTAGTTGGGGCGCTGTCTAAAAATAATTTTTGAAAGCCTGATCTAGGTTGCTGACTTAGTCTACTGTATCTTTAGTTCAGTTTGTTGAGTGTTTATTTAGGCTTAATTTTTTAGGACTTAAAGTACTTTATTTGGGAGAAGATCCCAGGAAGGACCAATAGAATATGAGGAAATGAGAGAGGGGAGAGAAAAGCATATACTATTGAGCTGATAATTGCTGTGGATAACCAGGGCTCAGTCCTGATGGAGAACTCTGGGTGGCATTGTAAGAACAGTGCCAGTCAAAGTGGGGTCCACAGACCAGTGCCAGTCTATGAACTGTTTGTTATAGGTCTTCAATAAGATAAGTACATAAATTAAGTGTAAGGGTTTAGAAACACTCATGGAATTTGACAAAGTAATTTTATGTTCATTGAATCTAATAAGTTTTGGTTATATTTGTATGTTTCTTTTTTCATTTCATTTTCTTAGTTATTAATTTCTATTGTATTTTATGAAAGTATCAGTTCATAAGGGATTGACAATTAAAACAAACAAAAAAATAGGTCCCTCACCACAGATAGCACTGTTTGAGAACACAGCTCACAGTAATTCCTTCCAAGAAGCCAGGGAACTGGGCTAACCACGGAATTTGCTTTTGGTTAATAATCGGGTAGTGGAACTCATGTTTTCTCCCATCATTGCCAGGCTGGAGGTGAGGTTGGTGAGTTAGGAGTTGCTGAGGCAGGTGGAACTCCTGTAATAAGTACCTAAAAAGTGTTTTAACAAATTTAACTAGGATCTGGAACACATTTTGAGATTCTGAGTTAAAAGATGGACAAATGGGGGCTTCCCTGGTGGTGCAGTGGTTGAGAGTCCGCCTGCCGATGCAGGGGACACAGGTTCATGCCCTGGTCTGGGAAGATCACACATGCCACAGAGCGGCTGGGCCCATGAGCCATGGCTGCTGAGCCTGCGCGTCCAGAGCCTGTGCTCCGCAATGGGAGAGGCCACAACAGTGAGAGGCCCACGTACCGAAAAAAAAAAAAAAAAGATGGACAAATGAATTTTATCAATTAAGAACAAACAACCAGATATCATTTGTCCTTATCCAGAATTTATGACAAGGTGCTGTATTTTCGTTATTTGTGAAACTATAATATCCTTGGGTTGGGTAATGCATTTACTCCAAGAAACTCAAAGCATTTTAATTATATTATTTCTTTGATAAATCAGGAAAAACAGGAATACTTGTTTTATGAATAAACGTTACATAAAGTACATTAGTTTGCATTTTATTTCTTCATTCAAAAAATATAATTCTTTACTCATCCTACCCTTTTAGCAAGCAATTTTGTAGCTACCCCGAGGCAAGCAAATTTATAATTATACTCTGGAAAACCTGTTTCTTAAAGAAGGGAAAGAGTCTTCATGATTGAAAATTGGCAAAGATCTGAGATGTTAATTTCACGTCCGTGCTGCCTTTCCTCCTTCATTAGTACTAACATTCTGGATTTGTGTGTTTGTTTTCTTTCTGTTTTGTTTGTTTTTTTAGGACAGTTTATTCTGTGTTGTAGCGGCATTTGGCTGTTTCTACTATTGAATCTTTGAAAGCTGGAAAAAGATATGACCATGAAGAAATATGAAGTTTTTTATATTGTTAAATATCTTGACAAAATAAAGTTGGCAGTTTGACAACGGAGTTTGTTGAGTTTTAGGCCTTATAGTTTAATGTTTTGATTTCTTTATAACATGTTATTACATTTGGAAGGTAGAGAAAAAAGTAGGGAAAATTCATAATTCAATTGTTCAAACATAACCAGTGGTGTTTTGTTGTTTTTTTTTTTGCAGGGTTAAAAAAATCATGTATATAATTTTGTAACCCGATTTTTCACTTCTCATAATGTCATGTGCAATTTTTTTGCCATTTTATTTGATCGCAATTTTCACTAGCATACTTTAATAGTTGTACTTATTCCATTAGGTTATACACCATTGGTTATCTTTGCCATGTCCTTAATGAGGGACTGATTATTTCTAATTTTTCACTATTATAAATAACACTGAGATCAGTTTATTTGTGCATAAAGTTTTTTATCCTACATTTTTTTGGAAATGAGGAATATCAAATAATATATTATTAATCAAACATAACTACAGTGAATCCCATATAGGAAATATTAATATCACCTTATAGCAATTATAGGAAAAGAGCTTAAGGAAATTGGAAAACTCCAGTTTCTTAAAGACAGTTTTGTCAAAAAAGGTTGGAGTTTACTCTCCACATGTCAAGATGCTCCTTAGGTCAATCTGCAGTGTCCTAAGATCCTCTCAGATGGTTTCAACCTAATCATTGCCAAGACGCCATCATGGACAGAGTTGTCTGTAGGCCATCAAGCTGGTGAGGGTTACCAGGTTCTGGGTAGGACAGGCTCTTGCAGGTACAGTGCATACACATACACATGGAGTTCAGGTAGGACACCAACTGCTCCATCAACTATAACGTGAAAGACCCTGTATGGAGGGCGATGTGATCATACTGTTGGAATCAGAGCAAGAGGCTCAGAGACTACGTTGATCCTGCTGAGCCCTGGATGTCTGGGTCAAGCACTTAGCCCATGTTTAGGATCAAACTTGTTTCAAGAAGCAGATCTGAATAACTCTGTATATCATTTTTTTTTTTTTGTGGTACGCAGGCCTCTCACTGTTGTGGCCTCTCCCATTGTGGAGCACAGGCTCCGGACGCGCAGGCTCAGAGGCCATGGCTCACGGGCCCAGCCGCTCCACGGCATGTGGGATCTTCCCGGACCGGGGCACGAACCCATGTCCCCTGCATCGGCAGGTGGACTCTCAACTGCTGCGCCACCAGGGAAGCCCTGTATATCATTTTTCATGGTGAATTATTGGAAGCATTTCCTTTAAGATCAAGAAAAAGGGAAGGATGCCCTCTCTCACCACTTATACTCTATATAGTGCTTACATGCAAAGTTCCAAACAGTCTCCTTTTTTTTGCTCTGAACGTGAATATCATTCCTGGAAATGCAAACTGGCATCCGTTCACTGACCACGCAGAGGAACTGATCTTTCTAAGCCACGGAGTCAAGTTTTGGAAAACTGCTAGTGCTGGAGGGTCTCCTGCAGAGGCAGGAGGTGGCTGTGGCTCACCGTGGGGACAAGGACACTGGCAGCAGAAGTTCTGGGAAGTACTCGTTGGCGTGAACCCTCCCGGAGTCTGCCATTAGCCCCACTGCTTTTCCTACATTTTTGAATTACTGCTTTTATCTTTCACCCAGTGTTTTTGCTCAGCTCTTGCCACTCTACACTTTCCACAGCTTGTTAGTTTAAACATGTATTTGTTTTCTCCAGGGTTTGCCCAGTGTCAGGGTCAGCGTTTCCAGCCTGTATATGAAATTAGCTCTCCCTTAAGACTCTCGGAGATTATGTTGGTTACTATCCCAATTCCCACTATCTTTGTTTTTTTTTTAATGAAAGATAAAAGTTATATTTATAAACATGCTAAAGAATACATTAAAAGAAACAAAAAAGAATGAGGAAAAATAAACTGTCTTAATCCTGTTATACATAAACATCGTTTCTATGGGACTCTACAGTCCACTTCAACAATATTCAAACAACAAAATCCCCATCATTGAAAGAGCTTCAACACTCCTTTGGAGTTGGCTATTACAGAATTTATCCTGCATATCGGGTATGCATGAAAAACATCCTGGAGACTCAGAATATCTGCAAACATGAAACTGTTTCTCTAAATTGCATTTATTGGTCATGAATCCCGTAAAGGGGGGTCAACTACAACTTGAAGCTTGTCATCTTGCGGTGGGAAAGCAATTTGAAGCCAAAGGGCACCTTGCTATATAGTTCATTCATGTGGCTCTAAGTATATTCTATAAGCTTCTCTTCAATGCCAAATATCTACTGAGAATTAAAGAGGAGATGAAACTTTCTAACTAATTCCAAGAATTCATGTAATAAAGGGTAATCATTACAGAGTTTATATATACTCGGTTTTCTTAAAGCCATAGATTTTAGTATAGAGAGGAGAAAGAAAATGGCATTAATAGCTCAAGCACATGAATTCCAGAATACTGAATTCCTTTTCCTCTTGCTTAACAACCAATTACATCCATGGACTGCAAAATTACAGCCACTGCAAAATTTTTAGTGTTTTGCATCTTGTCAAAGGAAGACCAATATTTTTGCCTGAGTGTCCCCTTAACCTTATGAGCTATTATTTTTTAACTTTCTATAAAACTTCTTTTCAAATAATTTATTAATTATAACAACTGGGAAGAGCAGTGTGAGGACCTGAATACTTCAACCAAGCACTGAAGGCAACAAACTTCCTTAAACATGCTCTCCTGCCTGGATTTTTATATATTAAAATAACCTTTCTCCCTCACTTCTCCAGGGGTACCCAGAAAAGAGTGGCATTTCTTGGCCATCACAAGTCTCATGTAGAATCTTCTCTGTTCTTCAGTGTCCTGACAAAGGCCTCTGGACCTGTAGCTCATGCCTCTGGTAATTCAGTCTTGTTCTCAATAAGAGAGATCTCCAGCACAGGTAAAAGTAGCTGAAAGGCATCCTGAATGTAGGAAGCACTGTTTGGTGCCTCTAGAAATACTGCAGTGATTAACGGATTAAGGACGTCTGCCTTTTCCTTGACCCCAGCAGTTGTTAGGCAGGTGGTGAACTCTTTAGACAGAGAGGACAACTCTTTACACAACACAACTGTCATCTGGGAAAGGGCTCTGCTCCTTTCTATGGCTGTTACTTCCTGCTTCCTGCCATGCAGAACCAGAGCCACTGTTTTGTGAAACAGTTCAATTGAGCAGGCAGTCAGTTCTGCTAGGCTCCTGATTGCAAATGCATGGATATCCTCTATTGAATTGTTATTGATTTGCTCAATTTTTTCTGCTTCCAACTGTTTTTTTCCTTCTTCCTTCTCTTCTTATGGTTTGGCCAGAGATGTCCTGATCCATTCACAGGCTGTATTTCTTGCCCTAGTAAGTTTCTCTGGTTTGGAGGAGACATGCAGCTGGGAAAATACCTCTGTTATCTCATTGGTAAAGTCTTCATCCCCTTTCTTCTCTTCCTCCTCTTCCTCACAGGACTCTGCTAGGGAAAATGCTTCTTTGAGTTGCTCCAATTCATATTTTAGAGTCTCCAGTTCTTCTCCACTTAGAGAATTAAGAATAGATTTCACCTTTATTTCACTTTCTCGGGAGAGCATCTCCAGAGCTTCTAGATGTGAAAGGCCTTGAAATTCATCAAAGAGTAGCCCATAATGAGTTTTCTTGTCCGTTTCCATGGTAACCTCATTGGTGGTCCATAGCTCTTCTTTCTCCTTCGCCTCTCTTAAAGCCTGAGACAGTGTGGAAGTCCGGTTCATCAGACCCTTGGTTCTTTTAAATCCAGGATCCCCTTCTGCTATTACATCCATTGTCTTTTTCCCAATGAATTCTAAGGCATCCAAACCCCCACTGATAACGCTCTTTCCTGTGCTCTGAACAGCAGTAGAGATGGTAGAGAATACCCCAAATGGCCCACTCATTGGAGAGGAGTTTTCATTCTCTTTGGCACTTGTCTCTCCTGTTGCATACTGGACTTCAGATGAAATTTCACTGGGACTAGGGATTCCAAGGGAAGTCTCTGCCTTCTCAATGACATTTGAAATACCTTGTCTTTGCCTGCAGCCTGTGATGTCTGAACAGGGAGAATGTCTGAAGTCTCAAGGTCACTGGAAGGTTTGGACTCTGGTCTTTTCCAAGTAGAAGCTACAGGTTCTGATTTACTCTCTGACTTGGCACTTTGGTCAACTGACTCAAAATTCTTGGTTGGCTCACAGTTCTCATCTTCAAGGATGGAAGTTGCTTCAGTTATCACTTCAGTCTCAATATCACCTTTATCCGACATGATTAGATCATTGCCCAGCCCGCCGCCATCCGCACCACCAGACCACCACAGCCGCAGAGAAGCCACTCCCTACTCCCCACTATCTTTGTAGTAATGTTCCCCTTAGAGTCCCTGGTGTCTTCTCCAGCTAGCTGTCCTTATCTGCAGCACCTTAATCTATCTGCCCTATTCAAATAACTGTTTGAAACCAGAAAGGGAATGGTTACAATCCTTTTTTTCCGCCTGGAGGCTCCTTAGCAGATGTTTAACTTTACCCACCCTATTTCTTCTCAGCCACTTTCAAGTCAAGCATGTAGACAAAAATAAGAAGTAAATACATTAAAAAGTTCTTTTACATACTTCTTCCATAACATTGGGTATTTACTTGCCTTACATCTATAGAATCAAAAGGGACCCCTCCAAAGTTTCATTCTAGCAAAGGAAAAAGTTTCTCTTCACCAGACACCCTGCCATGTGATTTCCTACCAGTGGCCTCCCTTGAATCCGTTCCTGTTCAGCTAGCCCCCAGTTTATGCCTAGGGATCACCTTTTGTTGAGCCAACCTGGGTTAGAAATAACAGGAAGAGGGCTTTTCACAGGACTTGGTTGGAATTCTCTTTACATCACCAAGTAGGGAAAAGGTGGCTCTGTGTGAAGCAGCCGCAGACCATGGGGTGGAGGTAGGGGATGTCAAGGGTGGAAGGCGTCGCGGCCATCTGCATTGTGAATGTGCTGCTACGAGTGCCTGGCACCACGCCAGGCGCTGGGGTAGAGTAGGAAGGACCAAGACTGACAGGTCCTCCTGGAAGGGACCGAGCCCGGAGCTGGGCAAAAAGGGAGCCATCGCGTTAACGCTTCTTGAAGGACTAACAGTGAGCACGAGTGACAAGTCACAGCGTGTCTCATTACAAGATACATCCGTATCTTCACCGCATACTCTAGTTCCCCATGGAGACTGACCCTTTGCCATGTTGTCTTCTGTCTCTGGGGATTTCGGTTCAGTCACTCCGTCCCCAGGGCCTCTATGGAGGCGGAACTACTGTGTCAGGGGTCGTGGTTCTCAGGGAGAAGTCGTGGTCGGAGTGACAAGAGGGCGGGCAGTAGGCGGGACTTCCGGCCCACGGTTCCGTCAGCTGCCTTTCCCGGGCGTCTCCCCGCAACCCCCTCAACTTCCCTTGTCCGTGACGCGGCGCCCAGGAGAAATTCGACGGGACGGGGACCGGGGGAGCGTGAGCTGCAGGTGAGGACTCGATGTGTGCCTATCCTTGCGGCTCTATTTGAGAGGAGAAACTATGGCGCTGGGACCGCGGGGAGACTGACTGAAAGAAGAGTGGGTCAGTGACAGCGAAGGGAGTGTGAGGCTGGGGCTGCAAGGGGCAGCCTGTGACCCAGGGGCACTGACAACGAGGGGACTGTGACTGAGACGCAGCTGCTCGGGAGGGGTCTGCGACCCGCAGCAGTGAATGCTGAGGGACTCTGACCTCGGAGAACACGAGGCAGAGGCTGCGAGGGGACTATGACCGAGGAAGTATGAAGCAGTGACAGCAGGGAACTGTGACCAAGGACCAACGAATCGGAGGAGACCGATCGATGGATAGTAACTGTGAGGGGACTCTGACCTAAGGGAACATGAAGCGGCGGCTGCAGGAGGATTCCTACCAACGAGCAGTAACTTTGAGGGGCTGAGTTGGAGAAGAGTGTGGGATCAGTGACTGGACAGGGTACTGTAGCATGGTGTTTGGGTACGGGGTGTGGTGACTGGGTGGAGAAGGTCTTAGTGGGAAACACTGGTTTGGGACTTATCAGACAGACCCGAGTTTAATTTTATGGACAACCTTCTTGTGGCTGGGAGGCTCACCTCACCACTGAGCTACAGTTTCTTCCTCCGTGAATGGGAAGTTTGGGCTAGATTAATGTTTCCTAAACTGTGGCTTCCATCCTATGACTGGGTTGTGAAGTCTATTTAGTGGATGGAACCTGAAATTAAAAAAAAAAAAAGAATAGAAATTTTCAGTGTATTCGCAGAGTAAGAGTATTATTTCATGAAACGTGTTTCAGCTATGTGTGTGTGAGATTATGATGTAAAATGGATTTCATGTGTCTTAAAATGTAGTAAAAAAAAAAGTTGGAAAAACATTGGACCAGATTATTTCTGAGTTTTCTTTCTGGTCTAAAATGCAACGATTCTACGATTAGGGGACTGTTTGGAAGTACAAAGATGCAATTAGGAAGACTGAATCCGGGGCTGGGGCACAAGCTCTATCAGATTGACTTAACTGGAGAAGGCTTCCCAAATAGATTAGAAGTGACCAGTTGTGACTGGGGACTGAAACTCAGGTTCTCAGCTGGGAGAACCAACAGGTATATATTGAAATAGGGACAGTGGTATTTATAAAGGCAGTGAGGATATAGGGGTTTGTGATAGGAAAAACTGCTAGGAATAGACATTGAGGAAGCGTGGAAGCTTTGAGGAGGGTAGGAACAAAGCTTAGAAAGGGAACCGAAGATAGAGACAGAAAAGATTCTGCCAAGAAATAAAGTGGGAGTAGGGAGATACAACCTTCACGGTCCCTTTCAATCTTGATATTTAGTGATTCTGCAAGTACAGAGAATTGCTAGTAAAAAGAAACTAGTTGAGAATGGAATTTGGTGCAGGAATTAGTGGTGAACAGATGATTATCTTGGAGAAGACAGGATGATCTGGGAAGGTCAACAATGGTGACTAGAATGCCACAGCGGAGAAGCTTTACTGTTTTTAGCTATCCAGTTCAATGATTTGTGCACTGGAGGCCAAGGTTGGCATACTGGGAATGATACCATGCTGTGGATAATTCAAATGATGTTTTAGCTCTGGTTTTATTTCCTACCAATTCCCTTTCATGAGGGCTGTTAGTGATGCAGATGAAATGAACTAAAGTGAGTTTCACTACTTCCTCCTCTTTTACAGCCCTTTGTAGAAGGTGCTACTTACTGTGTCACCCAGTGTTTTAAAAAATATATCTAATAGAAGAAGCTTGAGGCAATTTCAACTTACCAGACACTGTATTTATCTGATAACCTAATAGTCACCCCGCCCTCTACACACACATACATTTTGTGATAGGGGAAGAGAGTTCAGAAAGATCCTTGAATGGGAATGAGTTGGGAATAGTGAGGGATAGCCTTTGTTTAGCTAAAAAATGGCTTTTTCTAGAACATTAGATGTTTACTTGGCTTACATTCAACATAACTAAAAGGAACTACTCAAGAATTTGTTCCTAGAACAGAATATAATGCTTAAAGGTAACTCACCACAGAAGGGAAGACATTTAGACTTGGGGACTGCAGCACTGCCTCTGGGGTCATTTGTGTCTGCTGAATGAGATGATTCTTTCTGACTTACCCTGCTTTGCAAACTCCCTTTGAAAACCAGTATAATGGCCTGATTGATAAAGAATGAACTTTTATTCCTTCCTCAGCCTATGATTTCTTCTCCCATAAACAGGTGAGGTTTTATTTTTCTTGGGGAATCTCCTCTTTGGATATGTGATCCCTTAAGGAGAATGATCTAGTCAGATAGAGCCTTGGATTCAGAAGTCCCTGGTTACTTTATCTGATGTTAACACTGACTTACTCTGTGTCTCTGGGAAGAATTATTGCTTTCTCTTGCTTTAGATTTTCTATGGCAGAGATAACTGTTCTTCTGGTTAAATGGCCCTTTAAGAATCTGAAATATATGCATACTCACCAAATTTAGTGTACAATCTTGTGGAGTTTGTAAACCACCTGACCTCATTCATGATTTTCCTGTGGGAGCTGAATAACCTCTTCATGTTATAAACTCTCATGAGGATTAATTTATGAAATAGTCATAGAAAAAGCAAGCATAATAATTTGCTATTATTTTTAATGATGGATAAGGACAGAATATCTAGTTATAATTGTAATTTTCTTATGCTTTTCTTTCCAAGTATTTGTGTAACTCTCATCTGAAACCAGATCTTCTGGCTTTTCTACTAATAGAGGTAATTCCTCCTACTGAATCAAACAGAAATAGGTCTGTCTTACACTAACGTTTGTGTTACCCTAAAATAGATTGGAAAGAACAAATTTTTCTAAAAGTCATGATTTGGGGGGAATTTTTTCTGTTAGAGAAACCCTGAAATCAGAGTACTTCCCAATCATCACTGAACTGTGAGAGTTCCTTTTTACTCAACATTGTGGCTGCTTCTACATCTTTTACCTATGTTATCAGTACATAAGTCACATTAGAAAACAATAGGCAGAAATAGAGACACAGATGTAGAGAACAAACGTATGGACTTCCACCAAGGGGGGAAAAGGGGGGGCTGGGATGAATTGGGAGATTGGGATTGACATATATATACACTAATATGTATAAAATAGATAACTAATGAGAACCTGCTGTATAGCACAGGGAGCTCTACTTCACTTCTCTGTACAGTAGAAACTAACACAGCATTGTAAAACAGCTATACCCCAATTAAAAGACAAAAAAAGAAAGAAAAAAGAAAACAATAGGAAGGAGAGTGTAAGAGCAGGGCTCAGCCCTCCTGCTTATATACCCAGAGGGTAACTTCTAGCACTTTCTCTTTCCTAAGCTTAAACCTTTCTGTTTCTAGTCCTAAAGTTCCCTTTTCACAATATTCCTGTTAAATGGGTACCTGGACACGTGTATGAAGTATGATTTGTCAATTGTTTATGAATGATTTGTGGCAAAATTTAAATTCTAACTCCCTTCCTCTATAATTCAGTCAGTAAATTTAGGGAATATACATTTTTACATACGTTATTTTGCAGTATATGCCAGGGCACCATTCCAGAAGAAAAAAAAAAGAGTGAGTCTCTAGTATATATTTGGCACTGTGTTTGGTTCGTTTACATACATTATCTCATTAATATAAATAATTGTATTGACTGTATTTTACTGTCTGCAAACCAGATTAGTAGATAGATATATAGCAGGGTTGTGTTTTGGTTTTTTGTTTGTTTGTTGTCTTTTTTCTCCCTTTGTTTTGGTAACTCTCTTGTTGAAAGTTATATTAGTTTGAAGTTTTCTATGTTTGGACTAGAATGATTGGCAGTGGAACCCGTGGATCTGCTAGGCTGTTACATATCACATTCACAACTATTTGCAAACCACTTTGAAGTGAGGGCTGCTAAAAATAATGACTTATAGGGCTTCCTTGGTGGCGCAGTGGTTGGGAGTCCGCCTGCCGATGCAGGGGACACGGGTTTGTGCCCCGGTCCGGGAAGATCCCACATGCCGCAGAGCAGCTGGGCCCATGAGCCTGCGCATCCGGAGCCTGTGCTCCGCAGCAGGAGAGGCCACAACAGTGAGAGGCCTGCGTACCGCAAAAAAAAAAAAAAAAAAAAAAACTTATAGTCTTTGCTTTATATTAGAGAACAAAATGAGTGTATGGCACTTAACAGAAAACGGTAGTTTTTTAATCTACGTAGAATTGCCTCAGATGTGATTACGTTTATTTGTTTATTTTTTGGCCCCTAGGTCTTAATCTTTTTTGTGCCGTGGACCTCTTTGTCAGTATGGTGAAACCTTGTTGACTCCTTTTTTGGGATAATGTTTTTATTGCAAAAAAATACATAGAATTATAAAGGAAACAAATTATGTTGAAATATAGTTATAAAAATATTTTTTAAATGTGTGATATAGCACATGTAGTTTTTATTAACATAGTAAATAAAGTTTACTGTCTATCAGTGGGTCTTATAGCTATGATAATTTTTAAATGATCGTGTGTTTAAACAGTATTTCAAGATATTTGTAATGAGTGTGATATTATATGAAAATATCTATGATTTCTATTGGTGACAAAGTCTGTTCTACTAAGTGTACTATTACTATTGTGGCTTACGTTCATAATTGAAGGAATGGTGAATTTGCCAGAGGCTAGTGAAAATAAAGATATAATTTTTTTGGTCCAAATCCAAGACTCCCTGAATCTGTCGTAGACCCTGCCTTAGAGATATAAGTTCCATAACCCACTCTAGGAAGAGCAAAATCTAAACACAGGGTTTACTCACTGATTCTTCTCGTAGAATAGTGGCAGAGCAAAATCATTCAACTGTAAGAGATATTACAAGTGTCCCTTGTGGTTTTTAGGATAATCTCTTTCCTGAAATATCCTACTGTGTGGTCAGGCCCAAGAAGAAACTTTATTTTGGTCCAGGACTAACCCAGCGTCTGGCACAGAGTAAGTGCCCACTCAGTGTTTGTTGAATAAGGGTTTCTCTGGAGAAATTAGAGGGAAGAGATCAAGTTCAGAGCTCAGATCTTAGATGTGGCAATTTACAGGTCCCAAATATTGAGGAATAACATTGAGCTCTGATTTAAAACTAATCATCTGTGCAGATCATGTTGTGAAATTAGAACTTCCCAAATCAGGCATTCTTTTGACTTATTCTATACAGTGTGGTGATATATACAGGTTAGTGACATAAACTGTAGAAATCCTGTATCAGAAAGTTATGGTACAGTTTCTTGAAATAATTCTATTCCTAGCACTGTCCTCCACTTTAGAACTGTTTGCATAATCTAGGCAGAATTCACTACCAAATTATTGATAAAACTGATCCTGTCTTCATCTAGAATACAGTTGGCAAACTTTTTAGGTAAAGGGCCAGATAGTAAATATTCAGCTTTGAAGGTCATACAGTCTCTGTTGCAACTACTCAACTCTGCAGTTGTAGCACAAAAGTGTCCATAGACCACTTTTCATTCATTCATCAGTGAACGAGCATGGCTGTGTTACAGTAAAACCTTAATTACAAAAACAGGCAGTGGGCCATTTTTGGCTTGTGAGCTGCTCTAGGAGTTCTGCTGGTTCTTGAATCCAGTCCCTCCTCCCCACTATGGGTTAGACATATCCTCCCTCAAGCTTCAAAGGTCTTTACACAAGGGGTGATGTGACTGCACTGTTATCTGTGGGAAGGCCTGATTGTACAGCAGATGACATGATTAATGCCAACAGTATTTGATTCACTTTAACCTAGGAGTTCACAGAGCTTGCCTCTTAGAGCACTACTTTATTAAGCTCCACAAAGGTAGAAGCCGATAAAGATCCCAAGTACAAAGTATGCTTGCTCACTCAGCTTTGGAACTGGACATTGGTATGCCAGTAGAAAATTACTGAGCATAGGGTTTTACTGAGGAAGATAATTGTAGGCCCAGAGACAGGGGAAGCAGGAATAGAATGCAGAGGAAAAATTCATGTTTCCTCTTTTTACAGATAGTTCCCTGTAGTAATCAGTCAAATTTGAATTAGTTTTAAGAGTATACATTATTGCAACTTCTACTATTTAGGTTGTTGCATAGCTTAGGAAGCAGAGTCCACCTCCTCTTTCACCCTGGGGTGCTTACTAAATCTACCGACAATAAGGAAGTAGAATAGAGAGGATTGGGTGGGAGTTTCTAAAACTGCACTTGTTGGAGACCTTCATCTTTAAAACAGAAGCATATGCATACCAGCGTCCAGATTTTGTCTCCTTCAAGATATTCACGTTGGAAAGACACTTGATTAGATTTATCCTCAGTATCTCCTCCCTGCTACCCCTCCCTGCTGACACACATTTCTACTTCTGTGTACTTCCTTAATAGCAAAGTTAATCCATCCAAGCAGGCATCTATTGGAACATTAAAGAACAAGGCAAGCAGTGTATGCTGGGAGGTTAGCAGAAATGGTGCCAGATTTTGTGAATCTGGGTAAAAATCACAGGAACAGATACCACATTCTGTATCTTGAAAGCAATTTGGAGACACTAAGGCACTTAACAGGCAGGGTTATGGTAGTGATGGTGGTGGTGTGGGTATTTATGTCCATATTTAGAATCTGTGCTTGAATGGAGAATTTGACTAAGATAAGGTGACTTATCTCGGGACTGAATATGTAGCAGTGTTGGAAAGATCAGGCCTTATAAATGCTGCATTCTGGCTGGCCGCTCCCTTTTTCTCTTTTGTTATAGCTTCTTTTGACAGAAACTTTCGGGGAGGATAAACTGCTAAGGAAATAGGAAGTTTTGGCCCACCCTAATGGGCTCATAAGTGAGGCTGTGTATTCTATCTCCAACTGCTTTCATTTTGACTCATCCCAGCTTAATTAATGTGGGTGCTGTGGCTGGAAGCCCGGCTCCACCTGCAAATCATTGGGCAATCTCCTGCTCCCCAGCCCCATTTTGATCTTGTACTGTATTGGCTCTGAGGAGGTATCATCTTTTCCCAACCCTATTACCCACTGGACAAACAGATATTAAGGCAGCCTGTGTTGGTGTGTATGTGTATGTGTTCCCTCTGGAATGTAGATATTTAAAGTCTCCTTTTCCAGCGTCATCACTCACTTTTACTTGACTAGTATTGGTTGGTTGCAAATGGGCAGTTATCATAAATGGAGAGTTGGGAAGTATTCTTCCTCATTGTTGGAGGTATTCAGTGGTTACTAGGCAATTGCGAGTATTGTAAAGGTGGTGTGATTTTAGATCAAGCTAAGTCTCAGTATAATGAACTAAAAAGCCAACATATATTTGCAACCCTCAGTATGCCCTCATCCTCCCACATACCTTTTCTCAGTAGCAAATTTGATGTGTCCTAGCAGACATCTATTGGAACTTTAGGGAAGCTGGGGGTAATTTTTTTCATCAGTTTAGGCACTAATTATTAAATTTTTATATATACTTTCATAGTGTATAAGGTAGTAGATGTGAGGAACATGGGGGTGGTCTAAGAGAGCCAGTGAAAAATGAAAAACTTGAGAGACCTATAAAGTCAAAGTTTAAAAATTAGTAATAGTTCTAGAGGAAAGGTGTGAGGGTTAATCTCTTTATAATTTCTGAATTCTTTTAGGGTCACTATTATGGAATGACTGTGATCTTGGTGTTTTCCATCTCCTAAGAAAGTGGAGAAGATATAGAAGTGTTTTGCATTATAAAACAAAAAATACTAGATGTGTTTGTTCTAAATCCAGAGGATCTTAAAACTTCAGTTTAAGTCTGATGTGTAATGTTCAGTTTAAAGTATAGTATAAGGGGCTTCCCTGGTGGCACAGTGGTTAAGAATCCACCTGCCAATGCAGGGGATACGGGTTCGAGCCCTGGTCCGGGAAGACCCAACATGTCACGGAGCAGCTAAGCCCGAGCACCACAACTACTGAGCCTGCATGCCACAGCAACTGAAGCCCACACGCCTAGAGCCTGTGCTCCGCAACAAAGAGAAGCCACCGCAAAGAGAAGCCTGCACACCACATCAAAGAGAAAGCCCGCGCACAGCAACAAAGACCCAACACAGCCAATAAATAAATAAATAAAATTTAGAAAAGAGTATAGTATAAAATACAATATATGACACAAAAGTCATCTTTGGAAAATAGAAGAACTGTAAACAGATAAGAAAAAATACTTTTGACAGGATGAGAGCTTTGTTTTGCCATCTTTGATACACTTATAAATTGACAAGTACTTGACCTCTTTCCATCAAAACAAAATACTAACGTAAGTAGTGCTTTTCAAAATTTCAAAGGAGTTTTTCCACTTATTACATTTATTCAAATAGTTATTGAGCACCTACTTTGTGCTAGGGCTCATTGCCAAGTATTGAATGCATTAATTATGATTTTGTGGTTCTAAGTGATAAAAAACCAAGCTTAACTGAGCTTAAGCAAAAAGGGGAATGTATTGGTTGACACAATTAGGCAGTTCAGGATCTGGCTTCTCTCCATCATCAGCATTGCTTTCTCTGTGTGACTATTTTGAGAAAGACTCTCTTCCTGGTTATAGGATGACCACTAGATTGTTATAGGATGGTTCCTAGAATCAGGTCTCCAGGCTTGAACTCACAAAGAAAGAAGTGATAATCTTTGTCCAAGAATTCCTATCTGGCGAGTCCTGAGATTCACTCTGATTGGACTATCTTAGGTCACCAATCACTGCCCTTCCCACCTTCCTCCTCCCCCAGTCTGTGGCCTGAGAGAGTGATGTGCTGATTGGTTCAGGTTAGGCACGTGGCATCTGACGGTATGGCTAAGGGTGAAGATCACACAGACCGAATGATACTGAGTCTCCGAATGAAAATGGGCTCTACTCAGAGCAGGAGAATTGAACGGTGGAAAGAAGCAACATCAGAGAGTTTGTTTTCTGATCTCTCATTTGCACTCACCATAACTTAGAGTTAAGGTACTAGGTGGAGCTAGTTTTTTTTTTTTGGTCCAGGCTGAGAGGCTTGTGGGATCTTAGTTCCCCGACCAGGGATTGAACCCATGCCCCCTGCAGTGGAAGCGCGAGTCCTAACCACTGGACTGCCAGGGAATTCCCTGGGAGGAGCTAGAATGAAGTCCCCGTTTATATGATATGATTCCTGGTCTATTGCACCCTCTACTCTTCTACTCTGGCCCAAACCAAAATAAGCCCTTGGAATTCCTAAGTAGTCTGTCAGCGATATGCCCAGTGAGAAGGAGCCCAGTCTTTGTGAAAGATGAAATTAAAATTCCTGCTCGGCACAGTGTAGTGCATGACCAGAGTGCAGTAAGTGGTTTTGTTTAAATTCATGTATGACCATTTTATATACTAGGCAGCATATAATAAGTAAATAAATACTAGGCAGTGTTGTTGTTAAGTACACAGATCCTAGAGCCAGAATGCCTTGGTTCAAATCCTGGTTTTGCCCTGTCCTAGGTGTGTGACCTCAGTCAAGTCATTTAACCCAGCTGTGCCTCAATTTCCTCATCTGCAAAATAGAGCAAATAATATTATCTACCGCATAAGATTGTTGTGAGAATTAAGTTAATATATGCAAAAGGTTTATAACTTTCTGGCACAAAGGAAGTACTCTGTAAGTGTTAGCTATAATTTTTATCATCACTATTATCATAATCTTTGGGACTGTGATAGAGAAATGTGGATTATGTGATAGTACAATGAAATGGGTTTACATCTGATTGAATACCCTAATCATTAAGAATTCTAAATATATTTTTCCTGTTTTCTAAAGATAAACTCTCCTGTGTTTTATATTGTACTAACCTAGAGTATTAAGAGTGGATCTTAATGAGGAGAGAGGGGTCCAGTGGTATGTCACATTGGTGTATGGTGACATATATCTATCCTGATCAATACTTTCAGCACTAACATGGATGGAAACATAAAAAACATGCTTTTCAAGTTTATAGGTTACATAACATTGTGAATGCTAATGTGATAGATGGCAGTCATGATTTGAAATTATTTTAAGATTAGAACAAACAAAAAGATCAACCATGATGGACTTTACAGGATTATGACTAATAAAATGAATGAAGGTATTTCTACACAACCTCTCCTTGAATGTCCTGGTATGCCAAAATGAAATGCCCCCGAGGTAACTCAGCCCCTTTTCAGATAACTCTTCGTTCCTAAAAAGGTTTTTATTATGTTAAAGTTTGTGTCTCTTCATCTTCCAACTAGTGATTCATTTTCTATTATCTGGACTTTCACAGAATAAGTGTCTGCCCTATCCAACATAACAGGCATTCAGATATTTAGAGATAGTTATTAGGTACCTTCTTGTATAGAACAGTGTCGCATTTTGTTGTATACCACAGTAGTTAAGGGTGTGTAGTCTGCAGCCAGGCTGACTGAATTTGATTCCTAGCTTCGCCACTTACTAGCTGTGTGATCTTATTTTCTGTGCCTCGGTTTCAATAGTGATAAAAATAATACGTCTATGTCAAAGGGTTGTGAATGTTAAGAGAGTTTTTTGTGTTTTTTAAATTTATTTATTTTTGGCTTCATTGGGTCTTCATTGCCATGCGCGGGCTTTCTCTAGTTACGGTGAGCGGGGGCTACTCTTCGTTGCGGTGCGCGGGCTTCTCATTGCAGCGGCTTCTCTTGTTGCGGAGCACAGGCTCTAGGCGCACGGGCTTCAGTAGTTGTGGCATGCGGGCTCAGTAGTTGTGGCTACCGGGCTCTAGAGCGCAGGCTCAGCAGTTGTGGCGCACGGGCTTAGTTGCTCCGTGGCATGTGGGATCTTGCCGGACCAGAGCTCGAACCCGTGTCCCCTGCATTGGCAGGCAGATTCTTAACCACTGCACCACCAGGGAAGCCCCAAGAGTTTTAATATTTTTAAAGTTTTTAGACATACAGGTGTTATATAAATACTGATAGTAGTAGTAGTAGTAATAGTGGTGTTTCTTCATCATAGCTTAACATCAGACTCTAGAAGAGTTCTTGCTACAATCGTAATTTTTTTTTGAATTAGTGTCTGTTGGGCAAGGATGTTCAATTGTTAAATTACTTTATTTTTAAAAAAGATTTGTTTATTATTTATTTATTTTACTTTTGGCTGCGTCGGGTCTTAGTTGAGGCAAGCGGGATCTTCGTTGAGGCAGGCGGGATCTTTTGCTGTGGTGCGCCGGCTTCGCTCTAGTTGTGGCGTGCGGGTTTTCTCTTCTCTGGTTGTGGCACTCAGGCTCCAGAGCGAGTGGGCTCTGTACTTTGCAGCACACAGGCTCTCTAGTTGAGGCACGGGAGCTCGTTGTGACGCACTGTATTGGAAGGTGGATTCTTCACCACTGGACCAGCAGGGAAGTCCCACAGCAGTGATTCTTAAGTGGGGTAAGGATAAGATGGGGAGATGGAGCATACTTCATGTTTTATCATACTTTTACATTAAAAGTACATTTTTAATAGTAGTAATCATGGGTGAAAACTTGACAAAATCTTCTTGGCTATAGGGGATACACGGAAGATAGACTTTAAGGCAGATGATGGCAACTACTACTACTATGAAATAATAATAGTAGCTAATGTTTACAAGCACATACTGTGTGCCAGACGCTGAGCTAAGTAAGGCTTTACATGGATTATTCCATTTAAACCACATTTGTTAGATGATGAAACTAAGACTTGGAGAGATAAAGGAATTTGTCCAAATTTTCATGGCTAGTTAGTGGTAGAAATGGGATTCATATTTAGGTAATATGATTTAGGGACTGACCTCTATTTAATCACTACAGTATGCTAACGGAGTGAGGTTAAAGATTTTTACTTTTCTCAAAATGGAACATGGATAAAAAATATTGAGAAACACTGCCTTAGACATTTGGTTAGAGGTATTTATATAAGACAGAAGGAGAGATTTTGTTGAAGAATGTATGTACTCAACTGAAATTCAGGTAAAATATGTTAGTATTACTATTATTTACCAATGGGCTTTGCAATGTGTCAGTACTAATACTAATGGTTGACTTGATTCTTTGTTCATGAATTTTACATTAGCTTTAAATAGGTAGTCAGATACCTCCTTTCTGCTCCCTTGAGTTCTCATTGTGATATTTTATATTTTTTGTATGATTTTTTTAATCTAGTGGAATAGATCCATGTCACAGTATCTAGTGACTCCAGATATCAATTTGACTTTAAAATATCTTTAAAACCACAAGGGCAGGGCTTCCCTGGTGGCGCAGTGGTTGAGAGTCCGCCTGCCGATGCAGGGGACGCGGGTTCGTGCCCTGGTCCGGGAGGATCCCACATGCCGCGGAGCGGCTGGGCCCGTGACCCATGGCCGCTGGGCCTGCGCGTCTGGAGCCTGTGCTCCGCAACGGGAGAGGCCAGCAGTATTTAGCGCCTTTGCTTCTTTCTAGTATGATGATATCTACCATGTATTTGGCTGGTTAGGTTGAATTATGCAAGATGGTTCAGTACTTCAAGAATTAAACAGTTAAAAAGCAAAGTAGAGTTTATGTTATGTATATTTTACCACAATGTAAACAAAACAAAAAAGCAAAGCAAAGTCAGAGTAGGGAGGGAGAGATGGATTATAAAGTGGTATGAGGAAACTTGAGAGTGAGGGATATGTTTTTTAATTTTGATGATTTCACAGGTATATAATGTTAACACTCATTAAATTATACACTTTTAAATATATGGTTTATTGTATGTTAATTATAGTTCATTCAGTAGAGCTGTAAAAATATTATAGCACACATAATCCCCCCCCCACACACCGACACACATACAGAGCAAAGACTTCTGAGAAGTTCCTATAAACATGTCTTTGGATGTGTTAAGTATTTTTCTATTAAACTTTAAGGAATTTTAACTTGAAGTCATGGAAAGTAACTGGTGAGAATATGACATGACATTTATTCCCTTTTTATTTTGGCATCCTTAAAGCTCTATTTTGTATCATGAATGAAAAGTACAGGTGACTTAAGCACCACCTATTTGTAACGTCAGAAGAGAGATGAGCAGAGAATTAAAGAATTCTTTTTTGCTTACGTTGAAAGCTTATCAGGAAATCATAGCAAAACTTTTCCAGTAGGAAAGACCTGTACAGCTGACAAATCAGGCAACTTTGGAATCAGGCCAGTAGCCATGTCAGTTCTATTTGATTGGTGCTGGGACCTTGTTTACCTTTAAGTGACTGTGATCTTTTATTCCACTGTTCAGGTAGGCTGGTCTGACTTAAGTTTACAAAAACTTCGGGAACCCATGCCGTGGAAAAAATGTTCTTGATTGAGGGAAGCAGCAGTAATGATGAGACAGCTTCTTTAAAAAATCTGTGAATTTCTGGGAGACAGTATTCTGGCTTTCTCATTTACTAGCTGTGTGATCTCTGGATAGGTTGCTTAACCTCCCTGATCCTTAGTTTTCTCACTTGTAAATTGGGACTAAAAATACCTGCTTCTCAGGTTATATGGGTTAAATGAGAATAATGTATATAAAGTACCTAGCACAGTGCCTGGCACTGGTAATATTGAAAAAAAAAGTCATTATTATGAATTTGCTGTTATTATCTTACTTTCTTCCAACACATTTAGATTCCTAAAACATACTTCTTGGAATATATATATCATCTACACTGATTCAAAGATTTAGGAAGGAGAGGAAATCTGTTTCTAGAGACCCCAAAAGACAACCTTAGATGAGGGCCTATCTGTGTAGAAAATGTTTATTGAACTATTTTTTTTTCTTTTGCGATACGTGGGCCTCTCACTGTTGTGGCCTCTCCCGTTGCGGAGCACAGGCTCCGGACGCGCAGGCTCAGCGGCCATGGCTCACGGGCCCAGCCGCTCCGCGGCATGTGGGATCTTCCCGGACCGGGGCACGAACCCGTGTCCCCTGCATCGGCAGGCGTACTCTAAACCACTGCGCCACCAGGGAAGCCCTTGAACATTTTTAAAAGTAAACTTTTTACTTAAAAAAAAAAGTAAAGCCTTTAGAAAAGTTGCAAGAATATTAAAATGAACTCCTTTGTGCCTGACTCAGCTTCATACATTGATAACATTTTGCCATATTGTTTTACCTTTTTATATGTAATATAATATACACATTTTTCTTTCTTTCTTTTTTTTTTTTTTTTTTTTTTTTTGCTGAGGTTAAGTTGCAGAGATCATAACCCTTTATCCCTAGATACTTCAGCATAAAAAAACAATGACAGGCATCTGGTGGCAGGGTCTGGGGAAGGGGTGGCAGGTGCCATGTCGGGCTGCGAAGGTGGCAAGAAGCCCCTGAAGCAGCCCAAGAAGCAAGCCAAGGAGATGGATGAGGAAGATAAGGCACTCAAGCAGAAACAGAAGGAGGAGCAAAAGAAATTTGAGGAGCTAAAAGCGAAGGCCTCTGGGAAAGGCCCCCTGGCCACAGGTGGAATTAAGAAATCTGGCAAAAAGTAAGCTGTTCCTTGTGCCTGAGGCAATGATGATCCTTAGTTCCATTCCTGTTTAAACATCTGGATTAAACATCTGGATTCCCTGCCATAACATCTGTTGCCACCTATAGCTAGAATGAAGTGTTGTATTGGAACCTATTGTACATTTAAGAATAAACTTTTGTAAAAAAACAAAAAACCAAAAAACCCCCAAAAAAACAATGACAGTCTTTTACATAACAGTATAATGATCAACTTAAGGAAGTTTATTTTAACATTGATATATATTATTATCTGATACAGAATCCATATTTTAATTTTACTGATTGTCCTAATAACTATCCTTTATAACAATTTCTCCCCCAATCTAGAATTATGCATTACATTTAGTTGTCATTTCTTTGGTCTCTTTTAACCTGGAACAGTCCCTCAGCCTTTCATTGTTTTTCATGATAGACATTTTTTTGAAGAATACAGCCTTGTTGTTTTGTAGAATGTCCTTTAGTTGAGGTTTGTCTGATTGTTCCTCATAAAGCCATACAGGTTATGCATTTTTGGCAGATGATGTATCCTCAGTGCCTCACATCAGGAGGCATTATTGGTGATGTTAATTAGCTTTAATTACTTAGCTGAGAGATTTTTTTCACTTTTTTTTTTACATTATTAATAGTGTACATTTTAAATTTTTATTTATTTTTTTTATACAGCAGGTTCTTATTAGTTATCCATTTTATACATATTGGTGTATATATGTCAATCCCAATCTCCCAATTCAGATTTTTTTCACTTTAAAGGTAACTCTTTTTACTTTGTAATTAATAAGTCATTGATGTGGAGATATTTACTTTGAAACTGTTCCTAAACAAACTTTCCCCCAATGGTTTTGCAATCCTAAGGAGCATTTTTTATCATAAACATGTGGTTTCCTCACCTTGATTGAAGGCTTCTTGAGAAAATAACTTTTACTTTTAAAATTATGTTATAATACCTTGTGTACAATAAATACTCAATATTATTGACTGCCTGACCTTGAGCTACCTGACACCAGATTGCTGATTATATTTCTCATAATGGATTTTGTCTACCTACTAACAGATATTTGCAGCAAAGTCCTGTTGTATGCAAATTAGAAACAGTCATTAACTGAACAGATTAGGCATTCTTAGCAGGCCTCTCAGACCAGTGAGATGGGAGTAGTAAATCTGACCTCTGGATATTTCAAAAGAATAATTAATAACAATAATGAAGAAAATCTCTGATCATCATCACTGGAAGAGCTTGTTAAATATACAGTACCCTCCTTTCATTTTAATTTGTGATGAAAAGACATTTTAATTTTAATTGAATATATGATGAAAGGAAGTTTCTGGGTGGTGGTCATCTTTCACTTTAGATTCTGACATTTTTTCATACCAGCCTAATACTTAGCCATGACTCATGGGGTGTTTCTTTCAGTCTCTAAGACTGAAAGGTTAGGTTTCTTGTAGATCTTATCACATTGCCACTTGGAATTTAACCAGAGGAAAGAAAGAAAGGCACAATTGCGATTGTTAAGATAAACATGTATTCTGGAGGGCTTATTAGAGGCAGTGAGGCCGAGTAGAAAGTCCTCATTCTGTCTAGTATTTTGTTTTGTTTTCTGCTTCTGCTCTAAGGATCTTTTTTCCACCTTTCACTGTACCACGTCTTGGGCAGAGATGGCAGTTGATCATTGAAGTTCCTCTATCTCCAATTTCTGGCTGATATCTAAAATTTCATCATTATCAAGAAATTAATTTATTCGTGCAAATTATGTTACCTAAGAAAAATGCAGATATCCTTGTAGGGGATTGGAGGTGTAGCACAAGCCAACATCTAAACATGAAACATCAAATATTCAGAACTTTTCTGTAATTGTTAGTTGCTAGACACTTTCTGCTAAATGAGACAATAATACGTTTTTCCAAAAAAAATAAAAATAAAAAATAATACGTTTTTCCTTGGGGGAAGGAGAAGCCTGGGTGGGGTTTTAGTAATTGGGGACTCTGAGCAAGCTTAAGGTGCTAAGACTCTGAAAGAGGGAGGGGAAATGAATTGAAAAAGGAGGAGGAAAGACATTTAAAAGATACAAGTACACTTACTCTACAATTTTCATAGCTCTCATCCTGGAGGAGTGGTCTCTGAAATATACAGAGCATTTAGAGTTAAGAAATCCATGCTTTGTTAAACCAGGAATTGCTGGTGGCCATCCTTTAAAAAAAAAAGGCTCTTTTCTCCGTCTGTACCAAAGACATACCTTTCACATTTCCTGGCACCTGTCATACTTCTAGGTGTCCTAGAGATATGATGTAAGAGTAGTGGAAAGTCTGTATAACTAACTTTCTCAGCCAAGTTCTTCCAGGTTTTTGCATGCAGTCAGGATATGAAATTAGCAGTTGGTATACAGGCTGTATTGGTTGGGAAATAATTTACAAGGTCCAGGTGATTAATTGTGCCATTGTTCCACAGAGAGGCATTTCAGTGTTTCTACTAGAGCCTGGGTTTTGTGAAGCTTTGCCGTTTTTGCCAGATGCAATTGGTTCATCTTTGTGAAATGTGTGCTATGGAATTGATACTAAGTGCCTCCATATTAACATCTCTGAAATACTGGTGGCAGGCTTTTCCCACCCCAATGAGACAAAAATTCTTTTTCACTTTCTATCACCAGTTAGAAGAAGATGGATGCACAGAATTCAGCCAAAGTCAACATGAGGAAGAGGAGGAAAGAGATACCTGGACCCAATGGGGCAGCAGAGGATGATGGAATTCCTTCAAAAATGCCACGCTGTGCAATTGTAAGTAAGGAAGAGATTTCTTTGTTGAGCACTTAACCTGGCAGGAGGAGGGTAGAAACTGATATAACACTGACAATATCAACATTACAAGTCTTCTTAAATAATGGAAAGAATGAATAGTAAGTGTGAATAGTAACTTTCCACCAGTTGTCGGAACTCTTATGCAGATGATAATTCACAGCTCAGTTGTAAGAGCTTTACACTGGAATTGAAAAAGGAATGTTAGGAAAATTTGGAGGTTGTACATATATTAGGCAAAATATCAAATTCAAACTAATGAAACAGAGAAATTGTAGCTCCAGGCAGTGATCTGATCTTAGTATCATCTCATGGTGTTTAGTTTTCTGTCTTACTGTCTTTTCTCTCATATCACTCCTCCACTCTATTACTGGTTATATCTTAGATGAGAACCTTTTTCTATTACTGCCTACCTTATGTTCCTTTATCTCTGGGATGATATCTTTGTATTTCCTAACCACTTCCAAGCCTTTGATGAAAGACCCCATTCCAAATGGCTCATCCTGTCTCAGGTTGGTACCCTTCCTGAAGCTTCCCCTAAAAAAAAAATGTCAAAGAATATTTATACACAGTTGGAGTTATTATTGATATACAGTGTTGTTATGAAATCCATGTTTTAAAATCCCAGTGACAGAATTATATGTTTCTGTATGTTTTGTACCTATATTGACCATTAGCCATTGATCCAACTGCAGTTGCCACTGGTTACTTTTGGAGCTTCATAACCCAAAAGGAAAAACATTTCTACTCGGACACAATTACTAGTTGTTATAAAACAATATTCTATCTTGAGCAATAAAAGCAACTGGACTCCACAAATAGTAGGTATATGCTTCAGGCCTGATATTGATGATTATGTTGGGGGCAAGTGTATTAGTTTTCTATTGCTGTTGTAACAAATTACCACAAATTTAATGGCCTAAAACAATACAGATATATTATCTTACAGTTCTAGGGGTCACAGGACTGAAATGGGTCTTAAAAGGCTAAAATCAAGTGTTGTTAGGGCTGGAGGTTCTAGGGGAAAAACTGTTTCCTTGCCTTTTCCAGCTTCTAGAAGTTGCCCGTATTGCTTTGCTCAGGGGCCAGCCAGCAATCACAACATTCTGACCACTGCTTCTGTCATCACATCTCCTTCTGATTCTGAATCTCCTGCCTCCTTCATTCACTTGTAAAGACCCTTGTAATTACATTGGACATACTTGGCTAATCCAGGATAATCTGTCTATCTCAAAATCCTTTAATCACATTTGCAAAGCCCCTTTTGCCATGTAACATAGTCACAGGTTCTAGAAAATAAGATGTAGACATCCTTAGGGGGCCATTATTCTTTACAGCAAGTAAACTCAGAAAATGACTCAGCAGTCAACAAAACAGGGCTTTTTTTTTGGCTGCTTTGGGTCTTTATTGCTGCGCGTGGGCTTTTTCTGGTTGCAGTGAGTGGGGGCTATTCTTAGAAGCGGTGCGCGGGCTTCTCATTGTGGTGGCTTTTCTTGTTTCCGAGCACGGAAAACAAGGCTCTAGGCGCGCAGGCTTCAGTAGCTGTGGCTCACGGGCTCTAGAGCGCAGGCTGTAGTTTTGGCGTATGGGCTTAGTTGCTCCGCGGCATGTGGGATCTTCCTGGACCAGGGATTGAACCCATGTCCCCTGCATTGGCAGGCAGATTCTTAACCAGTGTGCCACCAGGGAAGTCCCTAACAGGGCATTTTTAATTTCTGAATGTTTCTTAGAGAATTCAGGTTAAGGGGATGGTGGTGGGCACCAATTCAGCACTCTCATTTGGAGTAGGGACAAGTTATAACCAAGTAGGTAATACTCTGAGCCAATCACCAAAGCCACGAATAGATCAAAGAAGGCCAATCTTAGTGGAATGGGCTCTGAGAAGTCTTAAATTTCTTGGTTCTTAGAATCTGAGGAATTTCAATGATTTAAGTTATGCTGCTTCGTATATTCATGTCACAGATCAGTTAAGTGGCTTGCTGCCTATTTCACATTCCTCTTTGGTACACACTGGCTATTTAACATGGGCTAATGGTCAAAGATTCACTCACCCAACAGGCTGGACTGACTCTAATGAAGAGTGTTTGCTAAATAAACTTGTGTGTCATCTCCACTGTACACATGTGCTTTCTATCTCTGAATCCCTTTCAACTCTGTAGCAAAAATCAACAAGGTTTTTTCTTTTTTTTATGATAGCTTTAGTGAGATCATAAATCCACCCATTTAAACTGTACAATTCAATGGTTTTTAATATATTCACAGAGTTGTGCTACCATCACCACAACCAGTTTTAGAATATTTTTATCGTCCCCAAAAGAAGCCCCATACCCATTAGCAGTCACTCCCCATTTCCTCCCAACCTCCCCAAGTATTTGGTAGCTGGGTTGGTAGGTCAGGATAAAATGCATGAAGGGAGAGAAAAGAGTTAAGGAGGAAAAATTAAGGGATAACTTTATGGCTAGTTTGTCTATAAGTATAAAGAATTTACTGAAACAGATGTTTCTAAAGGTAAAATCAAAAGGATCACAGAAATATTTATAAAGAATAGACATTTAGACTATCTTAATATTTGTCATATGTATGAATAAGTCACAGAGTACTTAAACTCTGAGGTTAATTGGCCGAAGTTCTGCTTATGGAGATAGATCTTACAATCTCATTTCAAACTACATATATTGAGAACCTCTGTGTGTCATTTGCTATGCATTGAGATGCAAAGATGGAAAGGTGGCCTTGCCCTTAAGAAGCTCATAGACAAATAGGGGAAAGAGACAAATAATTAAGATACAGTATGAAAAGGGCCAAATAGAAGTAAGTTAGAGGTACAGTGACCCTCTAGAGGAGCAACAGATTAACTTTGACCGAGGGGTGGGGACAGTGGTTTTGGAAAAGCTTCATTGAGGAGATTATTTCAGAGTTGAACTTTGAAGGCTAAATAGGAATTCAAGAAATGGACAAGAGATAGAGTACAACTTCAGAAGTGTGAAATAATAGTATGTTTAGCAAACTACAAGTAACATTACTGGAGCTTAAAGTTCAGAATAAGAATCTGCAATAGATAAGGTAAAGCAAGGGCCTGCTCGTGAAGGATCTTGTATGCTGTGCTAAGGAATTTGAACTTTATCCTATAGGTAATATGATCAGATATACAATTTAGAAGATCATCCTGATTGCTTTGGAAAGGAACAGTTGAAACAGGGATAGACAGAAGCCACAGGACTAGTTGTGAGATTATTGTGCAGTATACAGAGGTTCCAATTTCTCCACATCCTTGCCATCACTGTTGCCTGTCTTTTTGCTTTTAGCCATCCTAGTGGATGTGAAGCAGGGTCTCATTGTGGTTTTGATTTGCATTTCCATAATGCCTAATATTGTTGAGCACCTTTTCATGTGTTTTTTGGCCATTAGTATATCTTTTTTGGAGAAATGTCTGGATACCTCTTTTTCCTTAACTCTTCTCTTCCCTCTTCTGCCTCCCTTCCATTCACCAGGACCTAACCCTAGATCTTTCAATTTCTGTTAATTCTTTGTTTTTCTTCCTGGACCTATTAACTTGGCCTTCTAAAGATTAAAGTTTGTAGCTTGATCTGGGCTGAATATAGTGCTCAGGAGTTCCATTAATCATTTGCTGATGCTCAAATATATACATTTCCCACAACAGCTATTCTAAATATTTTGTACTTTCCTCAAGTTTTCAGTCTCATTCCAAAGTCCCTGTTCTTTATAGGGAACTTCACTTTCTTCTTTGCTCTACTGAGAAAATTGATGGCATCAGAATGTAAGTTTATATACATCCTTCCTCCTTTACATCGAGTATTATCCTTTTATCACCTTTCCTTTCTTCTGCTTTCAGAAAAATGTGATCCTAATTACTTATAGGACCAACAGCTTCCCCCCTGCTCTCCTTTGAGGCCATTCCCTGTCATTCTTCTAGACTCTTCCTTCCTTAATTATCTGTTTTTTTCCTTCTCTTGATATTTTCAATCTCTTCGGCTCCTTTTCCTTTGTCTTAGACATGTACAGATATCCTCAACTTTTAAGAAAACCTGCTACTTGATCCTTCTGTCCCCTCTAGGTACCTTTCTGTTTTTCTCATTCCCTTTATGGCTATACATCTCTAATAAGAGATTATTACTAATCTGGTTCCTTGTCTTCCTATTTTCTTAAAGGCACTGGTGTTCTGACTTTCACTAATATATTCTAGGAGGTCTCCAATAGTCATTTGAATCTCCAGATTCAAAGACTGTCAGTTCTCATTTTCTTTGATCTCCACTCCTTTTTAAAAAACTTCTCTATTCCTGCTGATGGTACCACAGTCTTATTTTCTTCAGTTCAAAAGCTCAGTTATTATAAACTCCTCTCTCAAGTGACAGTATATTTTCTCTTTACCATGTCCTACCTATTCTTCCTTCACAGAATTTTTTAACTGTCACTCTCTCTATTCAATATTAACGGAAAAATCCACAAATCCATTTCTTCCTCCCTGTAATAACCTCTGAACTGATCTCTTTCTAAGTATGCAGAATAACCAGTGGTGTCCAGATAAACCGGGGGGAACAAACCTCTGATACATAGCATTTACTGATTTCTGTGGCTGATTTCAAACTACCAGCCCTCAAAATATGTAAATATTTAAAAACTGACTCCAGCACACCATTAATAATAAATTTCAGAGAACACAGTAAGGCTGTCTTTTATCTGCATGTACTATAAGCACAATTTTTTCTATTTGTTTCATACATTTTATATTATGTATAAATATATTTATATATAAACAACTTCATTGAGATATAGTTCATATACCATTGTAATTCACCTACACACGTAGAGTGTTCAATTCAGTGGTTTTCAGAATATTCACAGACTTGTGCAACCATCATCATGGTACATTTTAGAGCATTTTCATCACTCCAGAGAGAAACCCTGTACCCATCAGCAGTCACTCTCCATCTCTCCCCAACCCTTCCATCCCACTGTAACCACTAATCTACTTTCTGTCTGTACATTTTCCCATTCTTGGACATTGCATATAAATGGAGTCATACAATAAGTGGCCTTTTGTGGCTGGCTTCTTTCACTTAGCATAATTTTTTCAAGGTTCATCCATGTTGTAGCAGGTATCAGTACTGCATTCTTTTTTATGGCTGAATGGCATTTGTTTCTTGAGGTATAACTTACATACAGTAGAGTGCACAAACCTTAAGTGTACAGCTCAATAAATGTTTATATATGTATACATCCATGTAATCACTGGTACACCTAGAAGACTCCCTCACGCTCCTGCTAGTCAGTATCGTCTTTCCCCAGATTTGTTTTCTTTGTTCTCTGACTTCTATTAACCATAGATTAGCTTTGCCTGTTTTTGACCTTCGTATAGATAGAATCGTAGAATGTCTATTATTTTGTGACTAGCATATACTTTTAGAAACACAAATTACTGTTAGGCAACTCTTTGCATACTAACTTCTAGAGGATAAATTGTTTTTTTCTAATTTTATCTGTAGGTAAATTTCTAATAACTTCACAAAATCACACATTTGTGTCCTTGGTCTATTCTTAACCTTTTTTAAAAAAACGTTCTAAAAAAGGATAACACACACACATTTCCTAAAAATGTTTTTCTTATAGCTTTAGCATATTTTAAAATAAGCTTATATAAGTGCTCTTTAAAAGAAATATATTTTAATTTTAAAGCCTTATTTTAAAAGTCTATCCTTATCTGAAATCAAAACAAAACAGTGTCTTCCCAGTTTCTGAATTTAGCCCAGTCACAATGTGATCTATGTGTAATTTAAAAATCTAAATATACATCACTATAGCCCAACAGAAATTAAAAGAATTGTAAGGGAATGTTATGAACAATTTCATGCCAAAAAAATGTGACAATTTAGATGAAATAGACATATTCCTAGAAAGAGACAAATTACCAAAACTGATCCAAGAAAAAGATAGAAAATCTGAATAGACCTATGCCAAGTAAAGTATTGAATTGTCTTTGAAAAAATCTTCCTACAGGGCTTCCCTGGTGGCGCAGTGGTTGAGAGTCTGCCTGCCGGTGCGGGGGTCACGGGTTCGTGCCCCGGTCCGGGAAGATCCCGCATGCCGCGGAGCGGCTGGGCCTGTGAGCCATGGCCGCTGAGCCTGCGCATCCGGAGCCTGTGCTCCGCAATGGGAGAGGCCACAGCAGTGAGAGGCCCGCGTACCGCAAAAAAAAAAAAAAAAAATCTTCCTACAAAGACAAAGTCAGACACAAATGACTTCACTGGTGAATTCTATCAGACATTTAAGGAAGAAATAATATCAATCCTATCCACTTTCAGAGAATAGAGGAGAGAACATTTCCTAACCAATTTTATGAGGCCAGATAGCAAAGACAGGCAAAAACAGCACAAGAAAAGAACATTATAGTTCAAAATCCCTCACAAACTTAGATGCAAAAGTCCTTAACAATATATTAACAAATTGAATCCAAGAACATATAAAAAGATTTATACAATGTGTCCAAGAAGAATTTCACTCAGGAATGCAAGGTTGGCTTAACATTCTAAAATCAATTAATCTAATACACCATAATTAATAAAATAAAAGACAAAACCAAAATATGATTGTTTCAAAAATGTAGAAAAAGCATGTGACAAAATCCAATGTTCGTTCATTAAAGAACTCAACAGGGAATTCCCTGGCGGTCCTTAGTTCCCCGACCAGTGGCCTGGGTTCGATCCCTGGTCGGGAAACTAAGATCTCATAAGCCTCATGGCACAGCCAAAAAAAAAAACAACTCTCAGTGAACTAAAAATGAAGAGAGATTTCTCAACCTGATAAAGGGCATCTAAGAAAAACCTACAGCTAAGATAATATTTAGTGTTGAAAGATTGCATGCTTCTCCCCTAAGACTGGGAACAAGGCAAGGATATTTGTCTTTGCCGCCTCTATTCAGCATTGTACTAGAGGTTTACTAGTGCAATAATGGGTAATAAAAGGAAGTTAAAGCCATCCAGATTGGAAAGGAGTAAACTGTCTTTATTCACAGGCAACATGATCTCATATGTAGACAGTCCTAAGGAATCTACCAAACAAACTGCTAGAACTGATAATTGAGTTTAACAAATCCACAGGAGATGAGTCAACTGAAATTACTCACACTGATACACATACACACATACAAATCAATTGCATTTCTATATACTGGCAAGGACCAATCCAAAAATAAAATTAAGTAAACAGTTACAAAAGCATCAAATAGAATAAAATACTTAGGAATAGATTTAACAAAAGCTCTTAAGTAAGGCTTTCCTCTAAGGAGGAAAGAGCATACCTACATTTTTATTTCAGCATTGCCTCTGAGTAATTGCATGCAATTCATATAACTTCTCTGAACCTCATTTTCCTCATCTTTAAATTGAGGATACTAACTATTGTACTACTTGCCTCACAGGGCTGTTAATGAGAATTAGAACATATTTACAGTGTAAAGCATTATACAGTGATGATCGTACTTAAAGCACATGGCAGCTGTTTGCCTTCCCAGTCCCATAGTTGAAGTGGTATGAAAAGGCACTTGTGAACCTTGGCAATTTCATCACATAGATCAGGGTTGGCTGTTCTGCCGTCTGGCAGAGGAGCTGTCATTCTGGACCCAGTTAGTTGGGACTGTGCTTAGGTTCTCAGCCACCTTCCTCAGTCCTATTCTGAAATCACCATCAAGACATTTATCTTTCATGCCATGATTTGCCCATTTGGTAAAAGGTTGCAACTTTCACTTGTCATTTTGGAATGCTTTTATCTTTTTTCTTTTTAAGGTTATGAACTTTTAGGAAAAATTTTAATCACAGCATGTTGAATAACTGATTATTCTTTAAAGCTGCCATTTTTTGAGTATTTTAGTTTATACCATTGAATTTTTCTTTTCCTTCACTTTCCTCTTCTTAAGGGCTTACGACAGCCAGCGCCTTTTTCTGATGAAATTGAAGTAGACTTTAGTAAGCCCTATGTCAGGGTAACCATGGAAGAAGCCAGCAGAGGAACTCCTTGTAAGTAAATGACGAATTATTTTGTTGTTTCACTATTGTTTTTAGCATTCAATTGTACTTATCAAATGTATACCTACTCACTATATTCTTCCCTCAGTTTACCTGTAAAAGCTACTTGAGAGAGGGGTTTCTCCCATCTCACTTGCTGTTCTATTTGGGAGGATAACTGTACTCCATAAAATTTCATTTATATTGTATACTAATTTCCCAGTATTTTGTCACAGCTATGAGATACAGTGGTACACACTTTTTGGGCGGCTGTTATCACCACAGCTGTGAGGTGAGATATAGAGGAGCAGAGACAATAAGATATTAGCCTGAGCGGGTTTATAATCTTGTCTGTTTTTATAAAGGTCCAAATAATATGTCAGACTGCCACATTTTTAATAGCCTTCAGAATTTCCCACTAAGTTTTCCTTTCTGTCAGTCAGTACACTAGTCTGATGCTGCTGACTGATAGAGGACAAAGCTATCCTAAGTTGGGAGATGCTTATCACTTAATTTTATCTTTATTGATATTATAGTTTTCCAGGTTTTTAAATTTTTTTAATTTTAATTTTTTAAATTAATTAATTAATTAATTTGGCTGCATAGGGTCTTTGTTGCTGAGTGCGGGCTTTCTCTAGTTGCGGCAAGTGGGGGCTACTCTTCGTTGTGTTGAGTGGGCTTCTCATTGCGGTGGCTTCTCTTGTTGCAGAGCACCGCTCTAGGTGAACTGGCTCAGTAGTTGTGGCTCGTGGGCTCTAGAGCGCAGGCTCAGTAGTTGTGGCACACGGGCTTAGTTGCTCCGCGGCATGTGGGATCTTCCCAGACCAGGGCTCGAACCCATGTCCCCTGCATTGGCAGGCGGATTCTTAACCACTGTGCCACCAGGGAAGCCCCCAGGTTTTTTTAAAAAAGACTTGCTTTATTATTTTCAAAGCCCATACTCTTTATTTGTATACTTAGTTTACATTATTAAGTAGCAATTTCTGGCCTCATAAATTATTAATATGTATTCCAGATAGTTTTGGGCAGTTGGTTTTAGGGATTATCATAAATAGAAACTTCCACAAGCATTTGTTATGATTACAAAGTCCTATAGGCATCTGTTCTTACTTCTCTGTAAATTCTCCATTTCTCCTTTTTTTCCCAATCCTTTTTCATTTCTTTTGATTACTGTGGTAAGTGTTTACTCTGTAAATGTAGGGCTGGACTCAACCCAGGCAAGCACTAGGGAATAAGAGGTAGTTATAGCCACAAATCTATACATTTTCAGTATATAGAAGATATTTGTAGTTACTTCTTAATTGTGTTAGTATGTTTACTCTCTGTTGTAACTTAGGAGTACTGAAATATGAATAGAAATGAATGCTGGACAGTGTTAGGCTAGGGGTCCCAATACCCCTTGGTTATATCTTGGCTGTATGGAGTATGGTTTTGGGGTCCTCAAAATTCCAGAGAATGCTTTCCTTTTGCAAAAGTGTTTAGATATAGCTTATGTTGATCACAACCCTTCTGGTTTATGATGTGATTTTTTGGGTTTGGCTCCTCTTACTTCAGTAATAGGCAGGCTAATGGGGCAGAGTAAAATGACAACAAGGAAAGACAGACTGTATGTAACAGTGTAGTGGTGGCAGGTCAGACTTCAGAATGCCACTAGACAGTTCAAGGATCACATTCAGATGTGATAGTAGAGCCTGTTGAGGGCAAGAACTTTTCATATACTCTCTAATGACACACATTCAGAATGCAGTACCTCACTCAGATCTCATCACATTAGTTATATTAGCCACCTTGTTGCTAATCTAGCCACATACCATTTGTGATAGGAAAAATGTATGTATGTATATGTATACTGTTTCCAAGTTTTGCAACTTATAATTAACAAACACTAATAAATTACTTTCTAAATTTTAGAATAGTAAAATTTTATAAGTAAGTCATTTATGAGATTATATACTTTATACTCTCTTCATTATATACATGAATATAGGTCCATAGAAACTAAGAAGTGAAACAGCAAAACAAATAATTAGTGATAGAATTGAAGCTAAAAACCTAAGTTTTTCCATCTTTGTGTTCTTTTCATCCTGGAGTGGTGCTATTCTTTATATAGACATTAGTTATAAATAATAGAAGGCTTATCAGCAAGCTGATTGAGGTTTGGGTGGAACAGATAGTCACAAATTGGCCTGTAAAATTTGCCAGTCTAACTTGACCTCTGGTTTTTCCTTTATCTTATTCTGTCTGTTCAGTTTTATGTTAAATAATCAAGTAAGTGACTGTCTTCATGCCAGTACCAGACAAGGAATAAACAAATAAAGAATCTACACATGCCATATAGTTAGTGAATTTTAAACCAATAACTGGTTCAAGGGGCACCCCTCCCCCTGCCCCCAGGTTTTCACTTAGGGAGGTTAAGGGAGTACAAGAGGGAAGTTTGTGTAATCTTGGAGTAAACTCACTACTTAGAGATAAAAGGAATACGGCTTGAGATGAGAAGATCATCTTTTTTAGAAGATGGAAAAAAACCCAGCAGTATGTTCTCTTGGAGAAGGGAAGAAAAAGGCAAAGTCTGAAGGGCAGTGGAAATCTGTTAAAGATGAATGTTTCAGTGGTAGCTATTTGAGAGAATATATCAAAAGAGATAATAAATTGAAACTCAGGTCTCTTCTGCTTAAAGGAGAACATCTAATTACTTAGTCTAGCAGTAGTGAAAAGACTATAATTTGTAACCCAAATCAAGACTATTTTTGAGAATGAAAGCAGTTGCTCTTGATAGTGTAGTGGAACAACAGATATAAATCAGAGGGTATAGTCATCCTGACCAATAGCCACTTGGTAAAAGAATGGATAACGCATGCTTTCTCCCCAGATTTTTAGTTCAACAGTGGCCCCTTCTGGTCATTTGGTTAATATACAGGCCTGGGTTTGCCAAAGACTTGCGGTTAAGTCATGGGGAATTGAGAGGTTGGGAAGCTGGGGAAATGTTAAGAGGGCAAGAGGCACATCAGGGATTGCTCCAAGAAAGGGTTCAGAGGTGGCTTGGCCTAATATGGGATGTTTAACTGCTGGCAAATAGCCACTTAATCAACAGTGTCTGTGCTATTGCCACTATCCAGGAAATGTGTTTACTGGCTAAATCTCCCTCATCTCACTTTGCCCTTGGTGTAGAAACAACAGTACAGTATTCTCAAATTTTATATTCTATCATTTGTCTTTTAGGATCAAATAAAGTGAGATCATAGCCACTCTGGACTTGTTTAGGAAAGATAGAAGTATATTAGTTACTTCATGGTCATGATTTCTAGGATGTAGAAGAGAGATTATATTACTCAGGTTTTGTTTTGTTTTGCTTTGTTTTATAGATGAGGAAACTGAGGCTTAAAGAGATTAAGATTAACAAAGGAGTGAGGCTGGTTGGCAAGCTTGGGCTATAATTTTTCTGACTCTTTAAATCCGTCATATTATTTCTCAGTTTTTCATTGTATTAGTTTATTTATTTTATTTAAAATTTTTATTTCCTGTATTATAAAATTAGTACATTCCCGTGACTTAACATTCATAAAGTACAAAAAAGACACAGAGTGAAATGACTTCCTCTCACTACTGTCTCACAGCCACCTAGTATCCCTTTTACAGGTAACCAGAATTACCAATTTCTTATTTATTTAATTTATTTTTGCCTGCAATGGGTCTTTGTTGCTGTGTGCAGGCTTTCTCTAGTTGCGGCGAGCGAGGGCTACTCTTCATTGCGGTGCACAGGCTTCTCAGTGTGGTGACTTCTCTTGTTGTGGATCATGGGCTCTAGATGCGCGGGCTTCAGTAGTTGTGGCTCGCGGGCTCTAGATTGCAGGCTCAGTAGTTGTGGCGCACAGACCTAGTTGCTCCACGGTATGTGGGATCCTCCCTGACCAGGGCTCGAACCCATGTCCCCTGCATTGGCAGGCAGATTCCTAACCACTGCGCCACCAGGGAAGCCCAGTATTACCAATTTCTTGTGGATATCTAAGCAAATAATATATAAATCTTCCCACACTTTTAGTGGGTGGATCATGTCATATTCAGTCTTCCACTGAAATTTAGGTTGTTTCCAAACTTTTGCTATTACCAACAGTGCTGCAATCAATAATGCAATCTGCATACATATTTACAAACGTATCTGTGAGGTAAATTCCTAGAATTGGAATAACTGGGCCAAAGGGTATAAACATTTGTCATTTGTCTTTTCACAGATATTGCCTAATTGCCTTCCTTAAGAGTTGTACCAATTTATACTTCTATCAGCAGTGTATAATTTCTCAGTTTAAAAGCGACTTTTGTATGGATAAAGCTATCTATAAAGAAAAGTCCGTAAACCTCCTGAGAACCAGTTTCCTCCCCTTGATTCACCGTCCTCAAGGCAGGAAGGAGATGTATCTTATCCTTACCTTCAGTATGGTGTATTTGATGAGGCTCTGGCCCTTCTTTCGAAGAATGATGTAGATGCTCCTACTATTATTTTCTGCTGCTGCAGTGAAACAGCTCTTCCTTTATTCAAGTAGTGGAAATATGTTACTAGGACTCATTAGGTTTATCATTTGAAGCATGCTGAACCATTATATCAGTTCCATTCTCAGTGTGTTTATTTGGCTTTGGAATTAGGCTTGTACCCCAAGAAATCATTTCCTCCTTTTCTTTCATAGTCCACTACCACTAAAAATAAATTGACAATCAGTTCTCTGTTATTCTCACTAATGGACAGGGGAAGAGGAAAGGCTCTAATATAAAGTCCTAAAATATTTATATTTGATTTTCAAATACCTAGTATATCACCCTCTACTGAGAAAGTGTAACATGCTCACTATCAAGGAGAAATGCTTGAAGGAACTCCATCTGTTATCACAGAGCAGTTATTAAGGGTGAATCTGGGACTGTGAAGCAATCTCACCCCTCTGCATCACTCTTTACCTTCAAAGCAAAGTATTTTATTTTCAAAGCAAAGCATTAGTTATTAGTAATCAAGGCAGCTTGAAAAACAGAGAGCAGGCAGCCAGAGCATAGTTTAATTATACTCTGTTTAAACATAACTGCAGTTTAAACATAAGCCGAAGGCGAGGATTTTGAAGTTTCAGATATAGCTCTTGTATAACTCTTCCCTTCACTTCTAAAATAACTTAAAGAAAAAGCAATCATGAAATCCAATTACCTGAGCAGTTTGGTACAACCAGGCTAACAAAGAGAGTTAGTGGATACGATGCCAAGAGTGTTTTTGTAGTCAAGGAAGCCTGTGATGTTATTCCTCAGAACCCCAAAGTACCCCAAATAAAGGTGAATATCCAGAGAACACCTTAAAAGGGGGCTCTGCAGGGGTGGAACAGTCACACAGTGCCATTTCCATTTGTTAAATATGAGGTATTGAATCAATGTATTTCTGTGATAAATTCTTTCCTTTGGATTTAGGTGAACGGCCTGTGAGAGTTTATGCAGATGGAATATTTGACTTATTTCATTCTGGTCATGCCCGGGCCCTGATGCAAGCAAAGAACCTTTTCCCTAATACATATCTCATTGTGGGAGGTAAGAAAACATCTGATGACTTTAGGTGCTGTCCAGAAAAAAATTATGGTAGCCTCTTTTCTCCTATCTTTATAACCCAAGTACATTGCCTCTTATGTTGGTTTTCAAATGAGAGATATAGTGCAGCCTCTTTAAAATGTGAAATATATGAAGAACATGAAGTATATAAAACCTGAACTGTATAAACCTGGAGAGAGAAGCTCTAAGCTCATTGACTTGAGACGTCCAGGATTTATCTCGCTGGTTTTGGCCGGGTTTCTGCAGTCTGACCCCCAGTGCAGGCGGGAGTGGTCAGAATAGCATTAAGAATAAATGCTACTTAAGAAGAGCATTTGCTTTAGATTTCAGTTTATCATTCTGAGTCAACTGAAGTACAAAAGTCTGCTAAGCTAATGTTATGTTGTCCAGTCCAGTCTAATAAAAGTATAATAGGAAAACATTTTTTAAAACTGTTAATTGATACAGAGATGCACGGTAGTTTCATTTCAAAGCCAAAGATCTTAGTCCTCCATTGTATCCTCTCCTCTCCAAAGTGTGAACATATTTAGTGAATGTTGCTCCTGAAGGTGTATCTTGGATTAGGAAAAGCATTGTTATCCAGACTGAGCCAAATCCAGAAGACTCTTATCCAGGCTGGGGAGATTGGTTATGAGAGGTTGGGAAATGAGAGGTTGATGATTGAGGAGTGGTTAAGCAGAGGGGACTTTGACTTACAACCTTATGTTGTGGTGAACTCAGTTTGCAGTGATGAGCTAACACACAACTTCAAAGGCTTCACCGTGATGAATGAAAATGAGCGCTATGATGCAGTGCAGCACTGCCGCTATGTGGACGAGGTGGTGAGGAATGCCCCCTGGACCCTGACACCAGAGTTCCTGGCAGAACACCGGGTAAGAAACTGAACACATGTTTCCATTCCCTGTTCTGGAATTTCTTCAACTTTCAAGACTTCTGGTACTGTGGCTAGTTTTCCACTAGCCTTATTTTACTTCTATCTTCTATGTAAATTTCACATAGAAGAGGTAACAGTGTTATTACTTCTAATAATAGTCATCCCTGACATTTTTCTTGGGTTTGATGGTTTACAAGCACTTTTGCATCCATTATATTTCATTTGTTCCCCACAAAAATCCTATTGGGTAGTTATTAGTTATTTCCACTTTACATATGAGAACAGGGCCAGAGAGGCCAAATAACCAGGTCACACTCTAGCAGGGCTAGAAATTGAACTCTTCAGGGCTTCCCTGGTGGCGCAGTGGTTGGGAATCGCCTGCCAATGCAGGGGACATGGGTTCGGGTCCTGGTCCGGGAAGGTCCCACATGCTGCGGAGCAGCTGGACCTGTGCACCACAACTACTGAGCCTGCACACCATAACTACTGAAGCCCGCATGACTAGAGCCCGTGCTCTGCAACTGCAGAGCCACCGCAATGAGAAGCCTGCGCACCGCAACGAAGAGTAGTCCCCACTCGCCACAACTAGAGAAAGCCTGCACGCAGCAACGAAGACGCAGCCAAAAATAAATGATTAAAAAAAATCTTATAAAAAAAAAGAAATTGAATTCTTCAGTTATTTGAG
>NW_020173920.1:4578928-4623399 GCF_003031525.2 Neophocaena asiaeorientalis asiaeorientalis
ATAAGCTTCTCCATCCTCACAGCATACCGGTCTTTTTAGAGTATACACAGCCCCAGACATGCTCTCAAGGAGTTCACATTCCAGGAAATAAGATATATAAACATAGCCTTCTCTTGTATTGACTTAAATTTAGTTTCAAGACTTTTGATTTCAGGCTAGAAATTATGTGGGATCAGAAACCAGGGAGGTTTCTCACTTTTTCTCAGTGAGTTGGTATTATAAAAAACCCTTATCTCCTTTTTATTTTCCCACGTTAAAGCAACACGTTTCCTACAAAAGAGGGGTTTATAGTTGATAGCTGAGAAGAATTTATCAGGTCATGTTGGAGGCCCTTGAGCTTGAGGAACCAGCAAGCATATTGTCAGTTATCTTACAGTGGTGTGGAGAATGTTGAAGGTGAATTGTTCAACGAGGCAGGAAAGAACAAAAGTAGCCAAAGTGCTTCAAAAGCAGTATTTGGGTAGGCCTGAAGCTAAGAGATATTTGTTATAACTGTTTAGGATTAGGACAGAATTTTTATAGTTCTCTAGCTTTACTGCTTCGCCGTTTAGCAGCCAGTGGTACCAAGGGTGATGAGCAAGATTATTCTCAGCAACATAGCCAGGCAAGCCCAGGCAGAAGAGGTTAGAGGAACTTCCATATTCCTTTTCTCCGTGTTAGCAGTGTATCTTCAACCATGAGTCTTGCTTGCTCACCATTCTTATTTTCAATTTGCTGCCTATGGATCCCTGACAAGTTGTTCATGGGTAATTGAGATGTTAGCTGAGAGTCCCTGACATAGTCCTGATGAGCTTCACATTACAGTGGCTTCTGGGAGCTGGGTGTGGTGGTGTTAGCAATTATACTAGCAAAGGGCATATGGCCTATTCAGGAAGGAGTAAATGAGTGAGGTTTAGAAAGATTATTGATCCCAGTGTGAGAGGTATTGACAGTAGTAAAGTAATAGATCTGAGACTTAAAGGTCTTTTATGGCCTTGGGCTTTGCATTTCTCAGGAGTACAGATGTATCTATTCTAGTAAAAGTGCTCTTGGTTGCTATTTTTATATTCCCACTCATCTCATAGACTGAGAAACCAGTTAACAAAGAAGTGACCTCTTTCTTATATTTTTAGAAACCCTATTTGACCCATCCTTGTAGACCCAGGAGGGTGGGGAGATTTCCTTTCTTCTTTCCTTGATTCCACCCACTTAACTAGCATACCAGAAAATCCTCTAGGCCTATTTACTACAGCATGGTGACTGGTATACAGTGTGGGGGTAGCACTTCCAGTAGACCAGGAGGAATAGCTAAAAAAGAAACTGGCTAGCTTCATGTTTATGATCCACGAATAATTAGGTTGGGTGGCTTGTGAATGAATCATGGAATTTATGAGCAAAGCAAAGAGAGATAAAGACAAAAGTTCATTTGAGGCCTCACCTCTCTTGTCCTTTTTCTGGTCCTGAGAGTGTTTACTGGTTCTTTCTGAATGGCAGTTATGCTGGGTTTTAAATGGTGTTTCCTTACTTTCAGATTGATTTTGTAGCCCATGATGACATCCCTTACTCTTCTGCTGGGAGTGATGATGTTTATAAGCACATCAAGGAAGCAGGTGAGTAAGTTGATGTGCATCCTCATTTTATGGAGTTTGCTTAAGAGGTTAAGGTGAGCATAGCATCATATCCATGAATTCTCAGTCTAAACATCTACTTTTGATATCTCTTAATTCCAGGAAACCCTTCTCCAGCCCCATATTTTTCTTAATATTAGGGCCTTTCCTTACTCCTAACTTTTGATTCAGTATTCCTTCTGTATGTCAGTATCTCCAGACTTTACTTAGTAATAACAGACTCTGCTTTATGAGGAAGGAAAAGGAATGTGGCTCCCAGTTTCCATCTAGTCCTACTGCCTGAGCTAATCAGAATGTCACAGTGTTTGTATGTGTTCTTGTGTTAGGCATGTTTGCTCCAACACAGAGGACAGAAGGTATCTCCACATCAGACATCATCACCCGAATTGTCCGCGACTATGATGTGTATGCCAGACGGAACCTACAGAGGGGCTACACGGCAAAGGAACTCAATGTCAGCTTTATCAATGTGAGTTCCAACCTCATCCTAGAGTTCCCTGGCCCTATAGGACATGTTGCCTCTCACTTCATCTAAGTTAAACTTGCTTTTCAGTCTGCTGTTATTATCACCTCCAAAAGCTCAGTGGATACCTCTTTGCACATAACACTATGCCAGGCTCTTTACAAAGAGCATATGGATGTATCTAGAGGCATTTTCTGCCTTTATGAGCTAGTATCAACACGTCGATATAAGGACATACAGCCAATTAAATAAATAAGAACGTGGAACTTACAAAGTACAGTACTTATATCAAATATGTTTAAAACAGTGGTTCTTAACCTTTGTTCTTTTTGACTGGATGGTCTTTGCAAATCTGATGAAAGCTGTGGATCCTCTCCATGTGTGCGTAGTAACACACAACATTTTGCATGCAATTTCTCAAGGCACATGAACCTAACTTTTAAAATTCGATTTATGAAAGCAAGTTTATTTTAGCTTAATAAACAAACTGCTGTACATTTTGTATATAAATTATACCTCAATAAAGTTGATTTAAAAAGAAGAAAGCTGCTAACTGTATCTTCTACATAAGTAGTTTACCATGCTCCCTCACTTGCTCCCAGCTCTGTGAATTATGAATAGGTGAAATGGTTTCATTTAAATATGATTTATCTATTCAGGTAAACCCTAGCTGTTGTTAACAATCTAGCTGTTGTTATACTGCAGAATCTATCTTTAGATGTTTAAAAATCCTAAACATATTCGCCTTCCCCTTCCCCTTTATGATCTGGAAATGAGAATAGTTTTCATTTGGCTAAAGACTCCTCCCCTCCCCTCCCCTCCCTTTGGGAGGATTCATACCATTTTCCCTTATCTTTAGGGAAGCCTGTAGGACCAAAGAGTATCATCCTTATTTTGCAATGAGCAAACAGACCTCCAAATATTAAAAAATAAAAAAAACAACTCCTCTATAATCATAGAATAAGCCACTGATGGAGGAAAAAAATTCAGTACAATAGATGAATTACTTAAGTAAAAGGCCCACTATTTCCTTTTTCAACCTGTTACAGTTGGCTTATTGTTGGCAATATTGTGCAGTGATCTTGTTGCTCTCTCCCTATACATCTCCATCTAGAATGGGGTTTGGGTTTTGTTGGGCATGTTTATCTTCCAAGTTTATGTTTCATCTTAAAAAAATCTGACTTCGTTTAGTATGTGCCTGTCTGTTACTGGTCTTACACTATACATTTAGTTTAGTCCTGGGCTCTACAATCTTAGAATTATTACACTTTTGTATAAGATGACCATCCAGAGCATATCTTATCTGTTATTATGCTGGAGAAGTATGGGATAGATTAAAGTGAAATTCTCAAGACTGAAAGGAGTGTCAGTAGAGTGCCAAACCAAGTCTTTTCCTTCCCCTTAGTATGGAAGGTCAGAATGAGTATTATTTCTCAGAGCAGTTATTTCTTTATCCAGGAGAAGAAATACCACTTGCAGGAGCGAGTTGACAAAGTAAAGAAGAAAGTGAAAGATGTGGAGGAAAAGTCAAAAGAATTTGTTCAGAAGGTAGAAGAAAAAAGCATTGACCTCATTCAGAAATGGGAGGAGAAATCCCGAGAATTCATTGGAAGTTTCCTGGAAATGTTTGGTCCAGAAGGAGCGCTGGTATGTTCTTTCTTGCTGGATAATTTAGGGAAATTCATGAAAATCTAGGGAATTCTCATGCTGTGGAAGGAATTACAGAATCCTTGAGCAGAAAGGGACATTGACATTAAGAAGTTATCTAATCTGTTCCCCTTGTTCAGCAGAACTATATTTCCACTATCCCCAGAAAGTTTTTAAAAATCTTTACAGAAAGAGGTTACACATTCTCCTAAATAATTTTGCCAGCTCTCTATCAACCTCCAAATATGGTGACAAGATAAGTGAGTAGCCTTGCCCAGCTTGCTTCTACATTATAGTTTTAGGTGGAAGGGAAGGAAAGAGCAAAGAGCAGTAAAAAGAAAGCTGCCTGCAGTACACACAGCTGCTGCAGGACCGTTGGGTACGGTGGGAATTCTGTCCTTGAGGAGTAGCAGGGTCTTTTCGAGCCAAATAAAAGGTGCCTGTGTAGCTATGAGCAGATGAGCCCCAGGATATCAGGAACGATCTGACTGTGAGGGTGTTTGGATGCCAGAATAGATTATTCTGGGAGTGTATGGAATTTTCTCCTCAGAGAACTCTAAAACTAGGATAGGTACCCTTTTGTCTGAGTTAATTCCTTTGTTTTTGCCTACAGCCTAGACTACAGATCCAAGTAGCCTTTTAAGAATTCTTTTGACGTAGAGGTCAAGGATTGGGTGACAGTGGATAGCAGGTGGGAACCCTTAGATACACAGTATAGCATAGAGCACTTTGGAGAGGAAATTGCTTAGGATTATAGCTATGTTCCTCCTCTGGCTTACTTGATCACTTTTGACATTACAGAGGGCACTCATGATAATTTGAAGTCTCATATCCTCCAGTGGTGCTTTAGTAGGATCCATAGGTTTCTTCTAACTCTTTCTTTTGGTCTCCCCAGAAACATATGCTGAAAGAGGGGAAAGGCCGGATGCTGCAGGCCATCAGTCCAAGGCAGAGTCCCAGCAGCAGTCCCACTCGTGAACGCTCCCCCTCTCCCTCTTTCCGGTGGCCCTTCTCTGGCAAGACTTCCCCGCCTTCCTCCCCAGCAAACCTCTCCAGACACAAGTCTGCAGCCTATGATATCAGTGAGGATGAAGAAGACTAATTTTTCATCTCTCCTTTCCTCTCCCCTCCCTCTGTCCCATCACCTTCAGAAGCTCTCTGTTGAATTCTGAATTGTGATCCCAACACTAAACCTAAGGACAGCTACAAAGGAAAAGACAATTGGGGCAAGAGTACTTAGGATGGGGGGACCAGACAGCCTATCCTCTGAGAGACATCACCCACCCCCACCAAGAAAAAGGCTAACTACATCTTAGAAGCCTGTTTGGCATCCATATACCTTCCCCATGGACTTTGCTTTACTGTTTATGTTCATGTGATCTTGACAGGGAAATTGTCATTTTTATTATTTTTTTAAAAATTAGTCTTTCAAATGTAGTAAATAGAACTAATTTTTTGCCCCCAAGGAGTGGGCAGAAGGAAGTGGTGTAACACCCAGAGGCCTTTTCTTCCTGATACACTATAGTATTTGCCTTCCGTTCTGAGGCAAACTGTTTTGCCAAGTCCTTCAGGCAAGGAGCCATGCTGATGGGTGATTTGGAGGGGAAATATCATAATTTTGGTTTCCTTTAAAAAAAGCAAAAAGCTGAGTAACAGTCACAAATCCCCTAAGTGTACTGCTGGCACATGTGTCATTGTGGCTATGGGAAGAAGGAGATCTGAGTTTAACTTTTCTTGCTCCCTGAGGAGTTTCTTATTGGACCCAATGGGGTCCATGAAGACACTGATGGGGATGGAACCAGACCACATGGCATCTGCTACGGTTTTTCTGCTGTGTTCATCTTCTCAGAACACTCTGTTGCCCAGTTATTTGGGAGCTCTTGTCAATCTCTTTCCTGTAATCTACCTTTAAAGGGAGGAACACTTCCAGGTTTAGTCTGATGAAGGAGGGGAGTGGGACAATAATCTTATGCAAAGTCAGTTTTGATTAATTTTCTTCCTGAGAGTAAGTCCCTGGCCCTGTGACTCCTATTTTAATACTTATTACCTAGCTTTTTACAGAGGATACTTTGTAAATGTCTGCAGTTTGAACATGATCTGTTAATCCATGTTGCTCATAGCCATATCGAATATTCAGAGAGATTTGCACAGAACATAGGCGCAAAAGCATAAGGAAACACACCCCTTTCTAAAGCCTTTTCTTGACCTCTTCCTCTCTTAAGAGTGTCCTTGACTGGAACCAGTGCTCCATGAGGTGTTTATTTTCCCCTGAGAGTTGGCAGCTGGCAGGGAGTCCCGTCTGCTGCCCTTCCAGCAAGTCACCGAGCAAGGGCTCACTTTACAAGAGTGTGGTAGGTTCCCTCCTTCTCACTCTGCCTGGTTCCACCTCCCCTGGTATGTTGCCCAGGGGATTCACTGCTTAAATTTCACGTCAGAGAATGCTGAAGCTTAACACTTGCTGTTGAGCATAAGCTCTTTTTAAACCTCTAGCACCCTACAGTACATGACCTAGCAGATCATCATCTATCATAATCCTGTAGCTGGGTTCAGGGTGAAAAATTGCTTATGTCCAGGCACCATCCCATCACTCATAAATACCCCTTGTGGGGGTGGAGTTTTAGTGTTTTCAGCTAAGAAAACCACATCTTATCTCTCCTTGCCCGTCTGCTAGGGCTGTGAGCATCTCATAGTCCCCTCCCTAAACACCTTCTGTTAAAACTTGCTCTTCTGCCTGAGGGTCGGTGGCTAGAATCACTGCCTGCCTGCACAGCAGGACTACCTAGGTCCTCAGATCATCCAGAGAGGCAGAGCACAGCAGAGTAGAGGGACAAAGAGGGGGAAAGCTCTTGTCCTGATGGCCTATGAAAATTACATTTCTAACTCTTCTCATGAAGTGCTATTTTTACTATCAGATCTGGTTTACACAAGCTTTGGCTTGGAATCCTTTTTTTGGAACAGTTGAAGTTAATGTTTTCCTATATTACTCAGCTTGATGTGATCAAGCTGATATGATCACATATTTTAACTTGCTGCTTCAGTCTTGCCTCTTTGGAAATTCTGCCCATTTCTGTCAATAGAAAAGCAGTGAAATCACCACTGAAGCCCACTTACGTGTTCTCTCAAAGTACACATGTTATCCAAGTGTATTTGGAAAATGAGGTGCCCAGAGTATGGTTTTCCTCCCTGCAGTCACTCTTCTCACATGTATTGTCTGGATCCCAAGTTTTTGGTCCTCCTCCTCCGCTCTGTAAATGGGCTGCTTTTGGCATATCCTGTCCTTGGAATATGACCTCTAGGCTGACAAGCTCCATGAGACTGCTAGCACCAGCATGTGCACGTGTTCTTGGAAAACTCTCACCCCTTTTGGTGAACCTCTGTGGCCTCAGTCTCCTAACACTAGTATATCTTCAAATAATTTTGACTGAAAGCAAAGAATTTTATGGCGTGGCATGCTAGATACTTTGGGACAAATGTGATCCTACATGCCGGACAAGGGTGGGTGGGTGGAAGAAGCTATTGGGATGATGCATTGTTTGATCATCTGTGCCTGATTAAATGAGGTTAGAGGTTCGCATTCCACAACCATGCATGTGATCTGTAAATCTTTAAATATTATTGTTAATATTAACTTCTAGCGTTAATTTTTATTAGCTGTTTCCCTGAATCCCACACACAAAGCTGTCAGCCTGAATAGATCAAATGTGGCAGAAATGGGCCTTAAAAGTTGCTTGGCTTCCAGTGGTTAAGAATCCACCTGCCAATGCAGGGGACACAGGTTCGAACCCTGGTCCAGGAAGATCACACATGCTGCAGAGCAACTAAGCCCATGCACCACAGCTACTGAGCCTGTGCTCTAGAGCCTGCGAACCACAACTACTGAGCCCACGCGCCACAACTACTGAAACCCGCATGCTCTAGGGCCCGCGTGCCGCAACTACTGAGCCCACGTGCCACAGCTACTGAAGCCCGCACGCCTAGAGCCTGTGCTCTGCAACAAGAGAAGCCACCTCAATGAGAAACCCACGCACCACAACGAAGAGTAGCCCCTGCTCGCCGCAACTATTGAAAGCCCACGCACAGCAGCAAAGACCCAACGCAGCCAAAAAAAAAGTTGGTTGGCCTCAGAGCCTCTCGCTGTAAGATAGAGGGAGAATGGAGACAGAAGCCCTGTAGCCGGTGCTGAGGAGGTGCCATTTCAGCAGTTACCTTGAGATGAGCTGGCAAAAAGTTTGCTTTTTTCATACACTACACTCAGTAGCACTGAAGGATAGAGGTTGAAATTGTAGAGGAATAAAAATGGATCATTTGTACTGCTGCAGCTGCTTCTGATAGCTAGAGCCAAAGACCATTATCTTGCTGAGGCTTGGGTAAGAAGGTTGGGGATGCAAGGAGGTTGAAAACCTTGAATGAGAGAAAAAATTTGAGGGAGGTCAAGAGAGCTTTTGACAAAAAAAAAAAAAAAAAAAAATGGATCATTTGTACTGCTGCAGCTGCTTCTGATAGCTAGAGCCAAAGACCATTATCTTGCTGAGGCTTGGGTAAGAAGGTTGGGGATGCAAGGAGGTTGAAAACCTTGAATGAGAGAAAAAATTTGAGGGAGGTCAAGAGAGCTTTTGACCTTTTCTGATCACTGATAACTTCCTAGGCAGCACCTGAGTTACATTTTTCTTACTTTTGACCACACAGCTGTCCAGGCAGTCTTTGACTATTCCCTCCACAATGGTTCTTCACAGGGATTTTTATTCTGTTTCTTGATGTATGGGTAGCTTTTGTTTTTCTGGAGCTCATTGCCTTTTTAATGCTGTTCCAGACCCTATATCTAAAATCTTTCCAAATCAAGTATATTTCACTGCTTTTGTTTAATTTCCTAAAAGCCATAGCTTTTACATTTTCTGTCAGCACAAACTATCACCAGAAGTTGAATCAGTACAGGTAGGAAAAGAGCTCCCTTAACAATGCTTTTAACTAATGGTATTTTTTTTTAACCTTACCAATATAAGTGTTTTTAAAGTTATATTTTTCAAGGTCATGCAATGATTGTTCTTGTTTTCTCTCACAGAATAGATTGTCATGGGATAAAGAGTGGTCCCTAGCTATTATTTTTCCAAGTAAGTAGAACATGTTCTTGGGATTATACTATTAAATGTTAATTTTCTTTAAAACAAAGGAGAAAGATACTCTGCCAAAGTTTAATGTTAGTATTCAGATTGGGGTAGAGAACAAAAGTACTTGGTTTAACATTAGGATGACTCCAGTTGTGGTTTTTTTAGCTTCCAAGTGGGCTTTCCCACCCTTCTTAGGGAGGCACTGACTGCTTTGAACACAGAGACTTGATTGGTTGAGTTGTTTTATATTGAGGATCCTGAACAGAAAGAGTCTTGGAAAAAAATTCTGGCCTTGGCATGAATGTTGGCCCCATCACCAGTGCCGGTGTCCACAAGGACGTTTTCCTCAATTGGTGTTCAGTATATTGTTTTCCTGTCTGAGTGTTATTAAATTGTTCAGTTATTTTGGCTTTTGTCATTAGCCAAATAAAGGAAAAGTGATTTTATGTAATGTTTCATTTTCTGTGTTTTTGACCTTGTATACATGTGTATGATATGTTTTATGTATTTGGGGCTTTTACCTGTACTATCGATTCCTTTGCTTTTGCATCCTAATTTGGGGGTTTTACCTATATGATCATTTCCTTTGCTTTTGCATCTTAATTTGTCTCTCCATAACAACTCCATGACCATATTATCGGGATTCCTTTTGCTGCTTGGTACAGAAGACTAAAAAAAACCATTGTCCCACAAAGGGAGGCTGATCCAGATCTCCCAGGTCTAATGTCATCAGTGCCCTACTGACATATCTGTAAGGGAAAAAACACCTTTCATCTGTTCTTCAGAAGCCTGGTTTCTTCGAGAGTTTGGGCTCATACTATTTTGCCTGGCTGAGTTCTGTTCCTGTTCTTATACCAGTAAAACTATCACATACTCTTCCCCCTTTCATTTGCTTTGGGAAACCTCAGAGTAACCTTTTAATATACAAGCTTTGTGGGCTAATAGTGGCACACACAGAGGCAGTGTGCCCAGTTGTAGAACATCACACTCCATCTTGTTTATTATAAAACTTAAAATACCTTCCTCAGGCAAGATCCAAAACAATTTCATCCTATTGCATAGTTCACATTCGTCTCTACAGTCAAGTGTATACCATTAGCCAGCTTGCTCTGACAATGGAATCCATCCCCATTTGGTCAAAGCTGAGGAACAGTAAAGAAATCTTGTGCCCATCTAATGAGTGCAGTGTCTCTTTCATTGTCCAAGCAATCCACCTCCAGCTTTGAGGTTCAAATCCAGGTTTGGAGAAGAGAAAGGTTCATATCCAACCTTGTCGTCTTTCCTTCGGTAGTATATTCGTGTGAGCACGGTTATCAGAAAAGTCTCCAGGATGAGGAGGTGGCAGTTCATCACTGCAGCATGGGGCAAAATATAATGTAGATTATACTAACTTATAGAGGTGGTATACCACTAGCAGCCTTGGCATATGAGTTGAACAACACTTTCTCCAATTTGTCCTCAAACCAGGACCTAGAGATACTAAGTTGTCACAAGTAACATAGCAGGTTAATAGTAGAGCCAGAACCAGAACTTGGCCCTCTACCTCCTGCAATTTGAGGCTAGCACTAAACATTTCTTTTGCATGTTTCATCAGCATGACTTCTGCTTCCTAACCACACCCATTGCTCTTCCTGGAGCTGAGGGTTGAACCCATGGCTTCCTGGGTTGGCCATCAGGACTGGCCTCAAGCTGTGGGATTGCAGCTCTCCTCTGTGTGATCAGAGAGGTCATAGTCTGCTTAGAGCTTCTGCTGGATTTCTTGCAGGTTCCTTTCTCAGTATTCTGAGCAGAACATTCTGAGTATTCTGAGATTGGCTGGCCCAACTTCCGTTCTAAGTTCCTCTCCTCCCTGACCTCCCCCTCTTGCCCATCCTGGAATAGAATAGGAGCTCCTACGTGCTCACCTTGAGACCTGATTTTAGAAGAAAAGGGAGGCGAACAAGCAATCTGCCCACCGTTGGCCAAGACTGAGAAGATGGATGGCTGCAGGGCAGTCAGAATAAGGAGAACCTGAAGAAGAGAAAAGAGAAGTGAGGGTAGGGGCTCAGCATCCCCGGCACTGAGGCCGGCTGGCCCACTGCTGTGTTTGAGATGTGTCTTGTACTTGCCCTCTCTGAGTACACTTTTCTGAAGCACTGCCTCTTCAGGGCAGACTTGGCTTTTCTAGGCTTCCCCACAATAATCATGGGCAGGCTAGGCAATCACAGGGCTTTTACCCGCTAGCCTGACCCTGAGTGCTTCTGGGGCCCAGATCCTTTCTGTGCCCCTTCAGTCCCTTACTCCATTTTAGGCTCTTCTGTCCTCTGTCTTCCTCTGGACCCTCCAATTCTACCTACTGTGTGCCTGTAAGCGGCACCTGCTTAGATCAAATGAGAATTTATGTGAAATCACTCTGTTGACTGTAAAGGAGTCATTGTGCCTTGGGAATAGGAGAAGGGCCCAGCAAGGAGACAGAAAGAATGAAGTGAGAAGGGAAACAATATTGGGCTAGAAGTCACTGCATTTGGTGGAAAGGTTATCTCTGGGCTTAGAGAATGGAAAGTGTAAAAAGTAAACGTTTTTTTTAGAGAATTGTCAGAAAAGATGTGAAGATGAAGAGGCAGTGTGATAAGAAGAGATGTGGGTCTGGGAGTAGACAGATCTAGGTTTAAATTCCAGTCCCATCCCTTATGAGCCTTTGAACAAGCCCCATAACATCTCAGTTTCCTCATGTGTAAAACAGAAATAATAATGACTCTGAGGATTATAGTGAATTTAAATGTAATTAATGTATGAAAAGTGCCTAGTATGTGGTATAGACACTTCATAGTTGTAGCTGTGATAATGCTGATGTTTCTGGTGGTGACGAACTGCAGGTTTTTAGAAGTAATGGGTAGTAAAGAAAAGAAAAAAGCAAAGGTAAAAGAAATTAAGGTTTGATAATACATGTGTTATGGGTTGCATTGTGTCCCGCAAAAAGATACATTGAAGTCCTAACCCTTAGTACCTCAGAATGTGACCTTATTTGGAAAAAGCATCATTGTTTTGGTAACTAATTAGACATAATTAGTTAAGATGCGGTCATACTGGAGTAGGGTGGGTCCTTCCTTATTCCAATATGACTGACGTCCTTATAAGAAAAGAGACACAAGATACAGACATATGAGGGGAGAATGCCATGTGACATGCCAGGGATGCCAAGGATTGCTGCAAACCATCGGAAGCCAGGAATAGTCAAGGACGGGTTCTCCCCCACAGTTTTCAGAGGGAACACGGGCCGCTGACATCTGGCCTCCAGAACTGTGAGACAACACATTTCTGTTGCTTTAAACCACCCAGTTTGTGATATTTTGCTACAGCAACGCTTGGAAACTATTAAAGCACAGGAAAGCAAAAACTGGGAAAGGGCAGGGATTCTTTTCCAAATCTCATCGGAAACCTAAGGCTTAAGAAGATTCCCGGACCCACTTTTATCCTTTATTAGTCTCAGCTCCTAACCCCTATTATTTGTGGCTCATTATTAACCATCTTTTCTCTCCCAGGGTATAGTTACCTGGAACAGAACAAATTTGGCTCCTATGTTCTGCTCGCCCAGGTGCAGCTTGGCTTGACGAAAAAGGATGCCCAGGGTCCACAGAGCTAACAGGGTGGACACACCAAGGAAAACATTGATCCATAGAGCTGTGCTCTTCTCTGAAATCTGGTGGCAGGCCAGAAAGTAGTCAATGAGGAAGCAAGCCCTTTTCTCCTTTTATTTCCCCTCTCCCATGGTGGGAAAGGTAAAAAAGCCCCAAAGCCTTGGCCCCTTCCCATTTCTTTTCTCCCCATCAGAGTCCCTGAGCCTCTACTTTTCCACAGCCACCCTGTCCTTGGGGCTACCCCATTCCTGGGGCCCTGAATTAGGGGATATTGGCTCCAGCTATTCCTTCTAGAGCTCACAGGTATTTAATGAATCTTGGCCTCTGCTGCCCCTTACTCCTGACTTACATCTGCTGGGTCATAGATGCCATCAGGGAGGAGAAACAGGCCCACCAGGCTCAGTGTTATCTTGAAGAAGGCATACTGGAAGGGGCCCAACATCAGCAGCTGAAGCTTTTTCCTGAAGTGGGAAGAGGGTTAGGACCATGGACCCACAAACCACCCACCCCAAGAAGACCTTCCAGCTCCCTCACCGGGCTCCGCCATCATAGACATCAACACGGTCAAATGGATGGGGACTTCGGAAGAAGCCAGAATGTTGAGAGAGTTGGGAACCCTCCTTCTTGCGTCCCACTCACCCTCAGACCAGAATGCTGCCTTTGAGTAAGAACTGAGTGTTGACCCCAACCTCAATAACCGAAATAGACGGAAGGGGAAAGTAAATAGTCCAAAATCCAGTTTGCTCTGTGTGGTAAAGTTTGTAGGGGACAGTGAGCTTAAGTGATGAGAACTTTGGAGTTCTCCTTCCTCTGCTCCCTTTACCCCTGCGTGGGTGCCCAGTGTGTGGACCCTGGCTGTGGGATGCCCACCCTTTCATCACTGAGTTTGTTCCATAAAAGCCTAATTCCATGAGGCTTGAAGCAGGGCTGAGAGAGCCAGCAGAGGCTCTTGGGAGAGTGCAGGAAGAGGCTAACCTGTTCTTCCAGGCGGCCTCTCCCTCCCACCTTACCTGGTGAGCATGAGTTGTGGGCAGCAGGGGCAGCAGCAGCAGCAGGGGCCTGTGTGGATCATCACTGGGGTGTCCTTCAGTGTCCTTACTACTGCCTCCTTCCCACCAAAGCCTTCCACCATGACCTGCATCAGCAGGTAAAAGCACATCGCATAAAACCTGGAGTTGGGGGAGAGGTGGGCCTGAGAGTACACAGAAGGGGAGGTGGCAGCAGCTGATAGGACAGCCCTTCCTGCCAAAGAAAAACAGACTGCAAAGGGGCCAGGGAGAAGTGGGGCTTCCTGAGGGGATCAGGTAGGGGCTAGGCGTTTTGAGTGTGTGACCCAAGAGGAAGTGAGAGAGAGGACAGGGTGGGAAGAGGGCAATTTCAGGCTGTGGGAATGAAATGGTGCCTTAGGATGAACTGGAAGTTCAAGGGCTCTATTTATGATCAGTTGGTTTGCACGGATTTATGGAAGGGATAGGGGATAAAAGAAGACAAGGACTCTGGAGTCCTGGGGTTGAGGGGAGCAGAGTGGGGGACCCCAGAAGGATATCCAGTTCAGCTGGGGGCAGGGCAGGACACTCACGAGGTTATGGCCATTTCCACGAGCATGAGGGCACGAGGGATCCAGAGACCAAAGCAGCAGAACACAGACACTATCTGCTTGGAGAAGAGCAAGGAGCTGGTTAGGGCAAGGAAGGAGGCTTCGTGCTCACCTTTTACAACAAGGGCTCAAGGAAGCAAAACCTAAACATTCGAGGCACCATTACTTCAAAGTGACCAGCTGGAAAAATAACTAGTTAAAGTGACCTTGAGTCAGGGGGCTCTTTTGAAGACTATCTCAACTTATATCACTGGGGTAAGAGTAGGTCAGTTCATCTTTAAGATGTTATTAGAGCATCTGATGTCTTGAGATGACCCAGGCAGATGTCATCTGGCAGGAGAGGACTTCAAGGGCTTTGTTCTTCCCCCCAAACAGACAGAGCTCACCACATGGAAAGAGAAGTCCCATTTTATGACCTGGGAACATGCCAAAGACCTATCTAATAGCTGTGGGAGCGAGTTAAAAAGACCTATGACATAAGCGTAGAGTGAGCATGACCCCGTGGGAAAAGGTTCTTTTCCTCCTACCCTCTGAGGAACAGGGAGTTGGTGTGTCCAAGAAGGAGGCTTGCAATGTTGTAGCAGGGGAGTAGCGAGTGAGGCTGCTGGTGGGCTGAGAGGGTTCTTCAGCTGTTTTTGTGGCTCTAAGATATTTCAAACGCTCCATCCCACTGCCTGTTGACCTTCCAGGCATGGGGTCTTGACTGCAGATATCAGACTAAAACCCTTACCCTAAGGTGGTAGAGGAAGGCAACTTGAATTGTTGAGTTTAAAGGAATCCTCAAGATGGACCCTGCCTCCCCTCCAGTCCCTCCCAAAAGGCAGCTACAGGGCCCTCACCGTGGGTGCAGAGCTGCTCCAGAGCAGAGTCTTCCTCTTGATGGGGCAGTAAGTGTTCTTGTATAGGTAGACAGCATCCTCCAGGAAGATGGCGACTGAGCCCAGGGCAAGCAAGGTCATGATGACTGTGAGAGAAATTTCCATAGGGCCCGATGCTAGAGTTGAAAGAGAGGGCAGACTCCAGTGAGCTGAAGATCAGGACTGAGGAGTAGAAGATGTGGGCTTCCTCATGTGGATCTAAATTGCTTTACCATATCTAGAATGACCTGGCCTAGGCCCCCTCATGCAGAAGATGGGCTATTTCTTAGATCTAGAGTATCCAACATGTGACTAAGAAATAGTCATTCTTCTGCATTCATGAGAGACTAGACCAGATAATTCTAGGTATGGTAAGGCTTATCTGAAGCAGGATATAAACACCAAACAAGTTTGTACATAATTAGCAAAAATTCTAAATTAGGAGGTCAACAGGGTTTATTCAGTTTTCTATTTCAGTGTCAGGTGTTTTGCTAGCAGAACAGGGACCAATTAACATTATAATTAAAGCAGAATATAACTCTTGATTTACTTTAGAGCTGTTTAAATTTGATTTCAAAAATTATGTCACAAAACTGGGACATAGGAAGGGACTTTAACAAAAGAAATGGGTATGAGTAAAGACTCCAAGGACATATGACCCACGTTGGCCTCACACTTAGTCTTACATTAAATGTGGCCCAGTAGCTCTCTTTAGTGTTTATTGAAGTCATTTGAGGAGTTGTTAAAAAGTAGCTGTCCAGGCCCTATCCGCATAGATGCTGTTTCAACAGATCTGGAACAGATCTGGGATGGACCCAGTAATCCACATTTTAAACAAGCTCGCCTGATAATGGTCAGAGGATAACAAACAATTTTTCAACAAACACCAGTGAAGCCTCTCTGGCCTCACCATTGCTAACAGGAAAACATTAATAGAGTCACAATATTTGTTTCTGAACATTTTCTAACCAGTGCAACAATTAGTTTTAAACAAAGGGTTCTGTGTCCTCAGTGACTAAGCCTGGACCCTCATTTATCCAAGTCTCTTCCCTAGTTGGCAGACTCCTTCCTTTCAGCCACTTAACTGGCTAGATGACAGATGAAGTGGGGGAAGACTGCCAGAGTCCAAGCCACTGTCTTATTACATTGGGAGTAAAGTATGAGGAAGGCATTGGCTGCTCTGCCCTGTGTTTTGGTGACTGGGGGCAGCTCAGGCAGAGGTATTAATGCTGACACCAAAACAGGGAGGAAGGAGACCATACCACAGTAAAGACTTGAGTTGTCATCTGGGTCAGTCATACCTGGTGGCACCACAAGGAGCAACCAGGACAAAGGTGAATTTGTCAAAAAATATGTTGATCCTGGTTGTTCTTATTTCAGGGCACACATTTTTCTCTCTGTTTCTGTTTACTTTAGCCAAGAGGCCTTTACCTCTGACCACAGTTAGGTTTGTGACCAATCCAGAGGACCTGCCATGGGGAAGGTGGCCCTTGGATTCCAGGTCCCAAGTTGTACTTCTGAAGTCAGTAGTAAGCTTTTCCTTTCTATTACAGGCCTCAAAAGACAGGACTGTGCTATTTTTCTTCCCTCCTCCCCATTCCTGCCTCTACCCCACCTCCACTTAATTAGGATACAGCCCTCTGGGTGACCAAATTACTGGCTTGGCATTGCTGTTGCTGTTTAACTCTTGCCTCTTTCTCAATTACCTCTACAGATATTGCTCCAGTAGGCTCTGCAAATTTTAAACATTAAGAAAACAAAACAAAACAAACAAACAAAAGCCAAAAAACACCTGGTTGCAGTCCTTTATTAAAAAGAGACTTTACCTTCCTTCCTTGAAACTTTAAAAATATAAACATCATGGGGTGGGGGCTGACACAATTTTACCCTTATACAATAAAAATGTGGATTTAAAACAATTATGATTGTTTTATCATGAGATACACATAAAGCCTTCCATATATCAAAATAATTCCAGATAGATTAAAGAGATAAACCTTTAAAAATCAAACAGGGAAAATTGAGAGAAAGAAAAGAAAAGAGAGAATTGTATCTGCATCAAGAATTTGGAGAGGCAAGACCTACCTAAGCTTAGGTGTAATCCAAGAAATCACAATGAGAACGATGGTCAAATTTGACATAAAGAGTTTAAACTTCTGAATGTTAAAAAAATATATAGGCAGCAAACAGACTGGGGGAAAGCATGTTTAATAAATGAGTACACAAGTTTAAAATTTTTATTACATGAAGAAAATAACAAAAACAGAAGGCTCTTGCAAATGGGAAAATGATACTAACACAGTTCAGGAAGTGGGAAAATAGTCAACCTGCCTAGCAGCCAGAGAAGGCAAAATAACAGTAATATATTATTTTTTGTTTTATTTAAAGATAATGTTTCTAATATTATTAATAGCCCTACATTTTAAAAAATGTAAATGTCCAACAATACTGAAATTATTATGTAAACTACTCAATAGAATATTATGCAGGTGTGAAAAATTTGTGCATACCATAAAAAAATCTTTGCAAAGACTATGTACTAATATTTTAAAAAATATGTTAACACTGTTTTAAAAAACAGAAAAACTTATTAACAGATCCACACATTTATGGTCATCAGATTTATGACAAAGGCTTCACTACAATTCAGGGGGAAAGGATAATTTTTGAGAAAGTGCTGGGTTAATTGCATCTCGTTTAATATGCAAAGTGATAAAAAAGAACACTGACCCCTCCCTCACATCATACAAAAATACCTAAATGTGAAAGTTAAAACAATAAAGTTTTTTTGTGGTACGCGGCACTGCCGTGGCCTCTCCCGTTGTGGAGCACAGGCTCCAGACGCACAGGCTCAGCGGCCATGGCTCACAGGCCCAGCCGCTCCGCGGCATGTGGGATCTTCCCGGACCGGGGTACGAACCCGTGTCCCCTGCCTGGGCAGGCGAACTCTCAACCACTGCGCCACCAGGGAAGCCCAACGATAAAGTTTTTAGAAGAAAACAGAGAAGTATACCTTAATGACTTTGAGATAGGCAAAGATCCTTTTAAAATAGGACACAAAAGCACTAATCATAAAGAAAAAATATTGATAAACTGGACTTCCTTAAAATTAAGAATTTCCATTTGACAAAGAAAACCATTAAGACAATGAAAGGGCGTGCTCAGACCGAGAGAAGATATTTGCAATACAAATACCCAACAAAAGACTCATATCCATAATGTATAAAGAATTCCTATCAGAAAGAAAAAGAACACAATTTTTAAAAGTGAAAAAGACCTAAACAGTAACGTTTCTAAAGAAGATATCCAAATGTTCAAGAAGCATAAAAAGGTGCTAAATATTAATAGTCACTGGGGAAATACAAATGTGAGGTGCCATTATATACCCACCAAAAGGGCTAGAATTGCTTTTAATTTTAATCATCCTTTGACCGATGATTCTAAGTGCTGGTGAGGAGGAGGAACAATTGGAACTCTCACACATTGCTATTGGGAGTGGTGCCACCACTTTAGAAAACAGTTTGGTAGTATCCATTAAAGCTTAACATTCACCTACCCTGCGACACAAGAATTCCACTCATGGAAACATATTTAATAGAAACGAATGCCTTAATCACCAAAAGAATGTTCAGAGCATCATTGTTCATAATGGCCCAAACTGGAAAAAGTCCACATGTTCTTCAACAAGAATACAGATATGGGCTTTCCTGGTGGTGCAGTGGTTAAGAATCTGTCTGCCAAATCAGGGGACACGGGTTTGATCCCTGGTCCAGGAAGATCCCACATTGCCGCGGAGCAACTAAGCCCGTGTGCCACAACTACTGAGCCTGCGCTGTAGAGCCCGCAAGCCACAACTACTGAAGCCCGCACGCCTAGAGCCTGCGCACCGCAACGAAGAGTAGCCCCCGCTCACCGCAACTAGAGAAAGCCCGCGCGCAGCAACGAAGACCCAGTGCAGCCAAAAATAATAAAAATAAAAATCATTGCCCTTTACTGTATGTAATTTATGACTAAAACAAACAAATCTTTATGTGAACAAAGCAGAATGCAAAATTAGCAAAGGGAATTTCCCTGGCAGTCCAGTGGTTAGGACCTGGTACTTTCACTGCCAGCGGCCTGGGTTCAGTCCCTGGTAGGGGAACTAAGATCCTGCAAGCTGCGTGGTGTGGCCAATAAATAAATAAAAATAAAAAATAAAAATAAGTAGCGTGGTAAAATTATAACCACGTTTAAAGGATTTGGGGAGAGAAAAGTAGAAAAGAGTTGATGGAAAGAGTGGGGCCCTAATATCTTTATCATATAAAATGGAAAGTGAAGAAGTACTGTCCATAGTTGGCAGAATAAGAAATAAAATATAGGTATAGTATATACAGCTATACAGATAACCAACTAAAAATATTGACATAACTATGTGGAAAGAGTGGAAGAAGTTTGGTGCTAAGTGAATTAAACTTTCATGTGTTATAGAGGCAGCTACAGATAATGTCCAAAATTGATACCACAGGAAATAATGGTAATTTGAAGGTAACTATCAGAATAATCATCAGCTAAAAAAGGAGGACTTCCCTGGCGGTCCAGTGGTTAAGACTCTGTGCTTGCACTGCAGAGGGTGTGGGTTTGATCCCTGGTCAGGGAATTAAGATCCTGCATGCCGCGTGGCATGGCCAAAAAAAAAAAGAAATGAGAATAAATAGGGCAGGGGATAGTTGATTTTCTTTAGTAGCCTTTTTGTACTATTTAAATTTTTAACACATGTTAATGTGTTACTTTGATAAAATAAAAACATTAAAAAATCATTGCCTAGAAAAAAGCCTAGAAATTAATTAACAATGCTGTCTTTGAGTGATGATACTGTGGGTGGCTTTTGTCCTCTTTCTTTTCCAATTACTCTATAGTGAATACGTATCTTATAACAAAAAGTTTTTTTAAAAACACATACTTTGCCAAACAATGACGTGAAAAAAATCATATGATGTCATGCTTATAAAAACAGGACATAAAATTGTAGTATAGTATGATTTCCACTAATGTTAAACAAAAGCATAGAAAACAGAACTCATGCTATGACATTTGCAGTGCTGGTCTTGAGTGGTGGGACCATACATTACTGTTCCTCTTTTCACTTTTCTCTATTTTCATACTGACTTCATTGAATTATTTTTACAATAGAAATGTTTAGTTAAAAAAATACAGATAAAATATAAAGTCCAGATAGGCAGAAACCAAAATTAATTCAGTAGATTTCTAAAAACCAACATCCATTGTTGGGAAGGGGCATACCGCTGCAGGCTTCTCCTTGTGGGATTCCCCCACCCCCTACTTGACTCTTGTCCTCATCAGCTCACTGAGAGCTGAGAGTGGAAACAGCCCTTCCAGAAGCCAGCAAGTGTTCACTGTCCTTGACTGTTACCCCTTCTTGAAAATCTCCCTCCCCTTGACCCCCAGAACCACAGTTCTCCTGATTCCTGTCTTGGTCTCTGACCCTAGGTCTCCTCTACTGATTCCTCATCCTCTCCCGCACCCTGCGTTCTCCAAACTCATTCGCTCCCTTTCGCCTCTTCTGTTTATTGAGGTTTAGGATTTCCCTACCACTCCTCAGCCTCCCAACAACCACCTGAGCTGTTTCCACCTCCAGAACCTTTTGGTACTTGGCTTCTGTCAGTTCATCTTTCCTCCCTGAGCTCCCTGTGGCGGGCTCCTTCCTATCACTGAGCTCTCTGCTCAAACGCCCCTCCTCAGCCAGCCTCCCTTGAGCGTCCAGTATGGTGTTACCTCCTCTCCCCCAAGCTGCCTTCAACAGTTAGGTTATTTACATATTTATTTACTTGTTTGTTGTCTATCCCCATCAGAGTGATGGTAGTATAAACTCTGTGAAGGCAGGGATTTTGTCAGGCTTGTTTTCTGTTCTATCTCCAAGTGCATGGAACAGTAACTGTGACTATTTGTTGAATGAAAGAAATGACCCCATGAGAATTCTTATTGTCATCTCCATTTTATAGGTTTTTTTCAGGAAACTAGGCTTAGGGAGTTGAGCACCTCACCCATGGTCACACAGCCTGGAAGTGATGGAGCTGGGATTTAAACCCAGGGGTTCCTGACCCTAAGTCCATTCTCTTCACCATTACACAGGCTGACTCTTAGTGTGTGTTCACATAGCTATGGAAGGGAATGTGGAGTGATATAAATGATCAAATGCAGCCCTAAGGTTGCTTAAGTTGATGAAGGTGGAGGTGAGGCATATTCCAACTGTTCAATATGGAAGTGCTTTTGCAGTTTCTTGTATCTGCTGGCTTTGGTGCTCATACTTGCAGCATCTACTGGCTCTTGTATCCACTTCCATAGCACAAAAGTATGAGAGAGAGAACTTCCTTAGCATACATAGCCCGACACCACTACTCTACTTCAAATTCATCTATCTTCTTGGAAGATTGTCCTCTATCTTTTTTTTTTCTGCATCTTAATAAATATTATGGAACAAAAGTATCCAGTGGCACAAGGATCTTTGGAAACACTTTAAACAAGGTTAAACATGTTTCTTTCCTGTGGAATATACCAAGTTTTAAATCTGATTTATATTGTTAATTTCCAAAAGGAGGTTACAGAATATAGATTTTGCAAAACTTATTTTTCTACAGGCTCTGTTTTCATGGAGCACTCCTTAGGATTAGTATTCCAAAGAACACGTTTTGGGAAATGCTTGTCTAACTCACCTGTTTGAATACAATTATACCTTTAGCAACTAGCAAATTTCCCACTGTATCTGTAACAGTGAAGATTACTTTTTTAAATAATGAAAACAATATAAGAACATTAAAATTTTGAAAAAAGAGTATCACCAGAATCCTAGCTAGTTCCTAACCAAAAATTATTTTCATTTTTGCATAACGTATTTCCATGGAAGTTAAGAGCATAGGCTCTGAATTCAAAGTAAAATTCCATTTACTCCTTGCTCTATAATCTTGGGTAGGTTGTTTATCCTCCAATTAAACCTCTTAGCATGGAATGTAGTATTTGCTCAGTAAAAACTAGCTTTAAAAAAGCATCCTGTTATATGTATAACGGATTCACTTTGTTATAAAGTGAATGTTAACAAAGTAAAGTTTGTTACTAACACACCATTGTAAAGCAATTATACTCCAATAAAGATGTTAAAAAAAAAAAAAGCATCCTGGTTAAAGTTCATACATATTGTATTACTGCAATCATACTGTAAAATTTTGCATTCTGTTTTTTTATCTAACATTTCATCACAGCCTGTCAAAAATTATTTTTATAATATTTTTAAAATTAAGATTTAAAAAATAAATATAGTAATAGAGCAAATATTAATATATCCGTAATCCATTTTAAAGAATGTTATGATATTGCCAACTTTGCTTCAAAAGTTATTCTTAGAAAAATAAAACATTACAGATGTACTTGAAGGCCCCTGTATATACCTCCTGGATCCTTTTCACTTCCCTACCTCACCTCCCAGGGCTAACTACTATTCTGAAGTTGAGGTGTATCTTTTCCTGTATGTTTTAATTTTTTACAATATATGTACATACTCAACATATTATATTGCTTTGCACTATAAAAAAATCTATATAAATGGTTTTATCCTGTGAAATGCTTTTCCACTCAACATTGCTTTCATGGTTGTTATTATTTTCATTGTGACAAACAAATGCTACCATAAGCATTCTTAAATGTGTCTCCTTGGCATGTACAGGAGAGTTCCTCTATTCACTTAGAATTAGAATTGCTGGGTTGTAGGAGATGAGAATTTTCAGTGTTAACGGTATCTAATTGCTCTTCAAAGTGGTTATACCAATTTGTACTCCCACCAGCAGTCTATGAGAGTTCACAGTTCACCTTAAATTCACCATCACTTGGGATTATCAGACTTTCAGTTTTCATCTTTGAGAGAGTAGTGAAATGTTATTTCATTGTTTAACTTGAGGTTCCCTAATTCCTAACAAAACAGGTAACCTTTTTGTACCTTTATTGGCCATTTGGGTTTCCTCTTCTAGTATGAATTGTATGATCATCTATTCTACCTAATTTTTATTGGGTAATTTTTCTTATACTGACTAATCATCCTTTGTTGGTTATAAGGCTTGAAAATATCTTCTCCCAGTCTTTGGTTTGGCTTTTAACATTGTTTATAGTGTTTTTAGTTGTACAGAATTTTGTTTGCTTTATGTAGTCAATCTTTAAGATCATTTGTACTTTCTTGTGTTTTATTTTAGAAATTATTCTCTACTTCCAACTATAAGGATATCTTTCCATATTTTCTTTTGTAAAAATGTTTGCATTTACATTTAGGTACTTAATCTATCTGGATTAAAGCTATATTGGAGTTATTTTCATGTTTATTTACTTGCCATAGGGACAGGCAATTGTCCAGCATCACTCCTCAAAGAGTCCATCCTGTCCCACTGATGTGTATACCATCCTTTCATATAGCAAGTCCCCAAGTGGCCATGGGTCTATTTCTAGTCTCTCTATTTTATTTCATTTTTCTGCTTGTCAGGCCCCTTGTGAAACAGGAGGGAAGGGGGAAGGACACAACCTCTAAAAACCATAGCTCTTGAGGATGTGACATAAACTGGTTAGAAACAACCAGGTCCAAGATAGTGGAAGATTCAACTTCCAGTGCACCTTGAGCCTCATTATACACAGATTGTAATATATTAGCATATGCTAAATGGCACACCCACAGGTGCTGTGACAGTTTGGAGGCCAACCATAAAAGGACAAAAAATGAGCGGTGCCCCAATTCCTGGAAATCTCTGCCCCTTCCCCAAAATAGTTGGAATAATCCTCCCACTAGTTAGCCTATGAAATTACCCAGCTCACAAAAACTAATCACCCCATATTTCAGGGCCTCTCGCCTTCTGAGATGTGTCACACTCTGTCTATGGAGTGTGTAGCTCTGTAAATAAATCTACTTCTTACCTATCACTTTGCCTTTCACTGAATTTCTTCTGTGCAGAAGCATAAAGAACCTGGGCTTCAGTAAGTCCTGAGACCAGGCATGTGATTTCAATGAAAAGACAGTGGGGAACTTCCCTGGAGGTCCAGTGGTTAAGAGTCCTCTCTTCCACTGCAGGGTGCATGGGTTTGACCTCTGGTCGAGAAACTAAGATGCGACATGCCGCTCAGTGTGGCCAAAAATAAATAACTTTTTTTTAAAGGAAAAAAAAAAAAAGACAGTGGGTTCAAGTCCCAATCTGAGTTGTGTGGTTGCAGTTATTACATTATTGCTTTAATTACTCTAGTCTTGATATATAACCCTTAATATCTGGTAGGGCACATACCTTCCTTACTCTTTATCAAAATTGTCTTGGCTTTTCTTGGTCCTTGACTCCCACAAATAAATGTTTGGATCAGTCCATTAAAAAAATAATTGTGTAGGGATTATAATTGCAATCATATCACAGGCATTTCAAAAACAGATTATTGAAAGTTTCAATAGTTCTTCCAGAATAGTTCTTTCTTAAATGGCATTTAATTTAAGGAATAACAGAGTTTATAAATGAAGGAGGAAGGGGTTTCACCACATCCTCCAATGGGCACCTCTTCCTGACTCTCCTATTTCTGTCAGTGTCATCACCACTGTCCAGATTCTCGGAGTCATCATTAGAGTTTCTTTTTCCTTCACTTACCTTGTCTAAATATTTACCAGATTGCCTGCTCTTTCTTTGGATTGCCTGTATTTTCCAATCTTCCTTTCCCTGACACTGATCTGGCTCAGGTTTTGCCCTTCCTGCTGGGCTGGGGCAATAACCTCCAGTTTATACCCCTGATTCTCAAGGCTCTTCTTCCCCAAAGTCTATCTTGATTGCTGATTAATGATCCTGAAACACTATCCAGCCCCTCCCAATCTCAGAGCCCTTGTCCGCTCCTTCTGTCTGCGGGATAAAGTACAACTCCTCTGCCTGACACTCATCAGGCCCCACCTTACCTGCCCAGCCCTCTCAATTGTCCCCTGCTTCCCCACCTGTAACCTTGACTCTTGCCAGATCCAGCTCCTCAGTGTCTGGAGAACCTGCCTGCACCTTCTATCTCCACCCCAACCCCAGCCGTGCCCACCATCGGCTCTCCACTTTCCATCTGCTACCCACTCCAACAGTTCCACTTGGGGACAAGGCAGCTCTCCACACTACCAGGCTCAGGATGGTCTCCCTGCTTTGAACATCCTTGGTGCTTCTATTTGCACATTTTGTAGCAAAGCAATGTGAGATCCATTTTCATTGTGTGAGGAAGGATTTCCCAATCTCAGCACTATTGACACATTGGCCCAGATAATTCCTTGTCCTGGGGACTTTCCTTTGTTTCCAGGGCAACATCCCTGACCTCTATCCACTAGATGCCGGTAGCACCCTCTAGCTGTGGCAACTGAAACTGCCTCCAGACATTGTCAAAAGTCTCCAGTGGGACAAAATTGCCTCTGGTTGACAATACTGGTGTGTTGTCACGCAGTAGGGAAACCAAATAAAATGTGGATGGGAGCCACATTTGCTTTTCAAGATGCTAGGGTCATTTGATTGTCCTGTTTTACGTGTCCAAGGAATAAACAGAGTCCCATCATCTGCCTTTTCCCTTTCAAAAGCAATTCAGTAATAGGATCTAGTTGGCCAACACTGTCAGAATACTTTTACAGGTTCACCTAAATTTTCAGAACATTATTCATAATAACCATCCCACTAGAACTGTACAGACCCTCTCCTGAGGAGGATGTTGTGCACACCTCAAGGGCATTCTGTGGGGCTTTGGGCACCAGCTTGAGTCCCTGGGTGGCCCTGGGGTCTGAAAAATGCTCCAGACCACTGTCCCCAGTTTGAGCTGGGGAGGCCCAACATGCAGCTTTGTCTGTGGGCCATGTTGTCGCACCTCTCTTTTGGCCTTTTGTCTCCTCTAGGAGTTGTTCTTCTCCCAGGTTTTTACCATGACAGACAGACACTGGGCCAGTCATCTTCCCAGGCCCTCCAGGCTGGCTAGCTCAGGACCACCTCTCCTCAGCTCCTCTCAGCTTTTCTGACTTCCCCCGGGATGTTCAGTTTTTCCCTCCTTTCAGTTCCCTCTACAGAGGGTCCCTGACTCACCTCTCAGAAGTTGGGCTGCTGTGGGAGGGTGAGAGAAGCAGGCAGAGGGAATGCTGTAATTGGTTTTCAGTACCTCCAGAAGATCTGCCGTGTACCTGGAGAGACACCAGCGTGTGTTCAGAATATGAGGACCTGGGGACGGGGAGGGTAGCAGAAGGGACACCAGCAACCTGACATTCCCTCAAATACTCCTGGGTTCAGGGAGCTTGTCCATCTCTCCTCAAGGCCCTGACTCTTAGAGGGAATGGAGAATTGGCCTGGGTCACTGTGTAAGGCAGGCTGCCACCTAGGCCATGGGTAGGTCTGGCTGCAGTGCTCAAAAAGCCCATGGTCCATTTTCTCCACTTCCGTTGGGACAGAAGCCCAGAGGTTGGCTAGGGAGAAACCGCAGGGTCCCAGAGAAAGAGTGGACCCTTAGTACCAGGAATGGATCTCCAGCTGGTCAGGGCTCTGTGCATGCCCCCCATTGCCCCCACCTCTGGGATCTTTCTCTCCCTGGTTGGTGGCCACAGCCAAGGCTCTGAAGGGTCATACACTCACCCTACCCCACAGTGTCCCTGAGGACCTTGTGGGATGGCCAGACCATTATTAGTCCTGGGTCATTCTGTGTGCTGGGAGCCAAAGGGCCCTGAGAGGGAGGTAGGGACAGGTCAGAGTGAGAGGGGCCCCTGCTGCTTAGCAACCGGCTCCTGGCTCGGGGCTTGCCTCCCTCACTCACCTGGGATCAAGCTTTATCTGAGTCCTGTCTGGCTCCATTGTCTCCTTTTTCTCTCCGGCTTTCCTTCCCGGCAGGCACTGAGGACCCAGGAGGGACAGGCAGGCGTGGGCCCCGGGGAAGGTGGCTCCTGCCGGCTCTGCTGCCTGCGGGACTGGGCTGTGGGTTGGTGGAGTGGCTGGGTCTTTCCCTCTGGCTCTCTCCCTTCTCAGGCCTCCGTGACCACAAACTCCTATCTCAGAGTTCACCGCAGAGGAATTTGATCCCCTCGGCTGGCTGGTTGAGTTCCCTGGTTCCTACTCCTCCCTGTCGGTAGGTGTGGCCCCTCCTTCCTCCCTCCCACAAATGCCTCTGGCCGCCCCTTGCCCCCAGCCCGCCCTCACCCTCCATCCCTCCTAAGGAGCCTTTTAGAGACAAAATCCTTGGTCCTCCCGGCAAAACCCCCTGGTCAGCAACCCCCTCTCGCTCAGAATCTGGCTGGAACGCTGGCTCTGTCCCCCTGAAGATGGAAGTCAGGGCTGAGGCCTTGACTGTGTTGGTGCTGTTGGCTTGGAGTGTGGAAGGGAGGGCTAGCCGGGAAGTCCAGACAAGGCCCATGTGGGCTTCCCAAAGCCCAGCCCACAGCATCCTGATGACAGGCTCATCCAGCCAAACAGCGCCCCCCCAACCCCTGAAGATGCAGCAAATGGGGAGTGGGGGAAGGTGTATTTAGGAAGCAGAGTTACTGAGTGAGATTTCTGGGCATTTTGACAGATTCTGAAAAACCGCCAAATTGTATGCTTCTGAACTATTTTATTGATTGGTGATTTCTCTTCTCTCTCCAAGTAGATTTAAACCTATTTAAGGCCAAGCATAGTACCCCTAAGTTCCCAGCACAGGACCTCACACATACTAAGTGCTCCTTAGAATTGGTTGCATGAATGATAAAATAATAAAATCATAGCAACAGTAGCTAATGTATATTGAGCATCCATGCACCAGGTGCTGTAGGAATTGCTGCATGTTCCTTATCTCATTTAAACCTTACAATTACTCTTATGAGGTAAATGCTATCTTTATTCCCATGTTACAGATAATGAAACTGAGGCTCAGAGGCGTTATGACACCAGGTTGGATAGAAAGACATGGAGGTGTGGAGAGAGGCAGAAGGGATATGGGTCAGGGGCTGTGTTGAGGCTCAGATGAAGTTTTCGATAGTAAAAAAAAGAAAGAGAGAAGAAAAAAGGCCCATGAGAGGGTCAAGAGAATCAGTTCTGGGAAGGTAGAGAAATCCCCCCGCTCTGGGCTGGTAAGTAAATACAATCAGAGGAGGGAGTTACTGATGTGGCACCAAGAAGACTCCCTACTCCTGTCCCACAGCACCTCAAAATATCTCCTGAGTTTCAAGAAGAGCCCTCTCCCTCTTTCACCCTTCTCCTAAAGTACAGTTCTCTGGACAGGACAATGTAGTGATCCAGGAGTCTCAGGGGCCAGTTACCTCCTAAGGTAGAGGTAAGGGCACAACACATAAGACAAGGGCACTAACCTCCGGAGGGTCAGTCGCCTGGGCCCCACCCTAGCAAGGCGCAGGCTGACTCAACTTCCTCAACCATTTCCACAGGAGTGTTCCATCCTCCCTGGGTCATTCATCTCTAGCCTGGTGAGAGGCCTTGAGCTTAACCGCCCAGAGCCCTGAACTTTAGACTTCCCTATAGGAGAACACAGTGTGCTGATGTTCTCTGAAACTTCTTTGGGACAGAAATGGGGGGTCGGGGGTGGTGGAGGCAGGAGAGGAGGTTTGAAGAGCAGGAGGGAGTTGGAAAGGGAAGGCTGCTGGGCTGACATTCATGTTTCCGCAGCCGGGCAGCAGGCGCTGGGAGGCCCAGGGGAGACTGGCTAATCCTCAGGATGGATGATGATGGAAGGAAGAATGGCAGGGGGTTGGTGAGAGGGAGGGCTTTAGTGCTGATGTGGTACTTCTGTCCGAACCAAAGTCCCTATCTTCTACACAGTGGGACCCATGGATTAGTTAAGGCCGAGCCATCCATAGCTAAGGCGTATCAGGAAGGTGACCTGGACCAGCCAATCAAGTTCTTCTCTTGCTAATTTAGGACTGCTAGCTGTCAAACACTGATTTTTAGAATCAAGAGCAACAAGTTCTTTGGATTTCCCTGGTGGTCCAGTGGTTAATACTCCGCGCTCCCAGTGCAGGGGCCCAGGTTCGAACTAGATCCCGCATGCAGCAACAAAAATCCTGTGTGCTGCAACTAAGACGCGGCACAGCCAAATAAATAAATAAATATTTTAAAAAGTAATAACCTATTAAAGAAAAAGAACGAATTCTTCACTTCATTTTTCTTTTTTTGGGTTTAATTTTCTCCACAAAATCATATGGTAACATGATAAGACATCTATCACTTCAGTTTTGGCTTTCTCAGTGTAAGGGTAATTTTTGAAAAAAAAAAGACCAACCAACCATAAATTTCATCAGTTTTCCCTAGTGCTCCTCAATCATTTGATATTTATTTATTATTTTTTTAAATACCGTATTTCTTCTTTTTAAAAAAATTTATTTATTTTCTTTATTTCTTTGGCTGTGTCGGTCTTAGTTGCAGCACACGGGATCTTCGCTGAGGTGTGTGGGCTTCTCTCTCAGTTGTGGTGTGCGGGTTTTCTCTCTCTGGTTGTGGCGTACGGGCTCCAGAGAGCATGGGCTCTGTAGTTTGTGGCACTCGGGCTCTCTCATTGAGGTGTGCGAGCTCAGTAGTTGTGGCGTGTGGGCTTATTTGCCCTGTGGCATGTGGGATCTTGTGAGTGTGTGTGTGTGTGTGTGTAATGTCTTCATATGGCTTGGGTATCATGGTAATATTAACTTCATATAATGAATTAGGAAGTGTTCTTTCTTCTTTCCTCTTCTATCTCTTGGAAGAGTTTGAGAAGGGCTGGTGTTCATTATTCTTTAATGTTTGGTATAATTTACCAGTGAAGCCTTAGGCATTCTTTTTTGAAGAGTCTACCATGTTATCAACCTTATTGATATCCCATTCTTCAATTCTAAGCTGTTTTAGACTAGCCCCTTATTGGTTGATTACTTTTGGGGTCATTTAAATAATATTATCTCTTTAAAAAAAAAACCCAGAATAAATAAACGAACCAAATCAAGCCAAAACCAAATAGTTTTGGTTTGGTAACCAAGAGGTTACCAGAGGGTAAGGGGCGGGAGGGAGGATGAAATGCGTAAAGGGGATCAACTGCATGTTGATGGATGGAAACTTTTGGTGGTGAACATGCTGTTAAGTGTATACAGAATTGGAAATATAATGTCCTACGCATGAAAAGTATATAATGTTAAAACCAGTGTTAACTCAATAAAAATACAGTTTTTTAAAATTAAAAAAATTTAAATTGCATTCTAATATAATGCCTATCAACATCATAAGATGCTGCTTCTTTTGCAAGATTTAAAATGTCACTTTGCAATAAGTTGTCATCGTACCTGTACTTGACATTGTTTTGCATTGCAGTTGAGATGTAAAAGGAAGATGCTAGTATTAAAGGAAAGGTGATATTTGAGTGGGGCCTCATTTCTCATTCATTAGTGAATATTTTTGTGTTCTGATGTTTTTGTTTACTACACAACATCATAAGTTTAGGGATTCAGATGATGACAACTAAGAATGCAAAAAGGCCCCTGAATTCTAAAACTACAAACATTGAAATACAGGGTGCTAAATTCAATAAATCAATGAAAGAAAAAGTCCACAAACAAACTCTAGAGATTAGCACATAGGGTGTTTATTAGGGGATGATTTTGGGACCAACACCTGTGGAAGGCAAGGGAAAGAAAGGAAAGGGAAGGAAGCAGGGCTGAGCAAAGGGAGAAGTCAATCTGTGGTAAGGGCCTAATAAAAGCCTCAGCCAACTGCAAGGTCACATGGGGGCTAGGATGGCCCTTCAGATTTGTCCTGCACTGGGGCAAAGTGTCTGGGCCTTTATAACCTCATGTTGGACCACTCCTTGGATGCAACCTGCCCCTGGAAGGAAGTGGGACCCTGGGTGAGGCAGTTTTCTTTAGGGGAGGCAATCCCCAAAGCTGAGGCTGTTTTCTAGCCACTGGGGGGATAAGATCTTCATTCCTGAAGGGGGTTCTGGGAGGCACCTCATAGTGCTACCCGCAGATCTTAGTGCACATGAAGAACTTAGTATCTGTCATAAGAGGGAAAGGAAAGCTTATTTGATAAATGATGCTGGAACAACTGATTATAAAGACATGGGGAAAATACACGATTAGATAGACCTTTACCTTGTATCTTACCCTTACATTAATTTCAGGTAGGTTAAAGAGTTAAATGAAAAAGAAAACAAGAAATATAGTTAAATATTTATCAGATAGAAGGAGGGGAAAGACATAGAAATAAGGTAAGATGATGCTAAGGCAATGATCCATAGATTTGATTATATAAAAACAACAAAACTTTATACACTAAATATTGCATGCAAAATTAAAAGGCAAACAATAATTGGGAACATATTTGCAATAAGCACAACCAAAATTTTTAATATAAGAGAGCTCCTGCAAATCAGAAAGAAAAACCCAACACTCCCATCAAAAGCACAATGAGATACCATTTCATACCCATTAGGATAGATATTGTAAAAAACAAACAAAAACAAAAACAGAAGAAAACAAAAAGTGTTAGCAAGGATGAGAAGAAATTGGAGCCCTTGTCCATTGTTAGCAGGAATGTAACATAATGCAGCTGCTATGGAAAATACTATGGCAGTTCCTCAAAAAACTAAACATAGAATTACCATATGACCCAAAAGATTGAAAGCAGGAACCTGAATAAACATTTGTGCACCCATGTTCATAGCAACATTATTCACAATGGCCAAAAGGTGGAAACAGCCTAAACGTCCATCAACATTTAGGATGAATGAATAAACAAAATGTGCCACATACATACAATTAAATATTGTTCAGTATTAAAAAGTCAGGAAATTCTGATACATGCTACAACATACCAACTTCCAAGACTGCTGAAGCTCAAGGATGAACCTTGAGGACATTATGCTAAGTGGAATAAGGCAGATACAAAAGGACAGATGTATGATTCCACTTTTGTGAGGTGCCTAGAATAGTCAAATTCATAGAGATAGGAAGTAAAACAGTGGTTACCAGGAACTGGGGAGAGAGGGAATGAGGAGTTACTGTTTAATGGCACAGAGCTTCCACTTGGGATGCTGAAAAAGTTCTGGAATGGATAGTAGTGATGGTTTATACATAACATAAGTTTTATGTTATGTATATTTACCACAATAAGAAAAAGAGTTCAGGCAATTCACAAAACTACAATAAAATGACCTATAGTAGTCATTTTATAAATATAATAAAAATATATAAATATATAAAATATAAAAATATATAAATATAAAAAAATTATATAAATATATAAAAATATTTAATTTCATAAGTAATTTAAGGAGATATAAATTAAAAGATCAAGTTATCACTTGTCATCTATAAAATTGGAGAAATTATTTTACATTAATACCTAATTATAGTGTTAGTATTATGATATGGGTATGGTCATAATAGTATAAACATGCACAAACTCTCTAGAAAGCATTTATAAATTATGTAAAATGTTTTATTTTAAATTTTCTTAAAATGTGACATACAAATTTTATTTAACAAAAGTAACAGGTAAAGTCAAACAGGCATTTATATTAAGAGAAAAACTGGCTAGAAGAAATTTTATCTTAACCACCTTATAGTTAACCTACCTGCAGTTGCATTTAACTGAGCTCTGTTGCTGTGAAGAATACAGCTCACGCACAGACATGGATGAACGATCTGTACATTTGTACATTTTCCAAGTATTCACTGAATACTACCTTATATACACATATACATTAAATTTGAAAAAGATTTAATTGATGATCCCCAGATATACTTCAGTTTTGTTGACCTCTTGGAAGAGGTCGTATGAAGCGAAGGCGTGCTTCTGGCTCGTGAATCGCGTAATGAACCCAGCCTAGACTCCCAAGTCTCCTCCACTCCTCTTCAGACATCAGATGGGTTTAGGGTACTTGTTTGGAAAGTTCTCTGGGTAACATGACACGCCAGTACTCGTGGTGCTCATCGAAGTACTTGTCCGAGTAGCAGATCTGCTCATGGGCCATCCTGCAGGCGGGCACTGGGCAGCACAAGACTGGAATGACAGGACGCGAAGAGTGGACGCAGGTGAGAGACACGTCCAAGTCAGGTAAGGCAACGATTCGACTCTGAAATATGTTTTCAATATTCGTATTCATTGGCCCTAAATCCAACTGTTAGGAATCTATCGTAGGGAAACAGTTGGAGATGCAGGCATGTGGATAACGGCAGAAGGCACCGCTGGAACAAAGAATACAATGAAGTGAGGGAACAAGTTCTGTGAATATATGTGGCAGAGAATTCCAGGGAAAGAGAAGAGCAAGTGTGAAGAACCCAGGACTGGACTATACCACGTGTGTTTGAGGAACAGCATGGAGGCCATTGGGCCTGGCGAGTGTGGAGTGAGTATGAGGCTGAGTGTTGGGAAATGAGGTCAGAAAGTTAGTGGGGCCAGATCAGGGAGGGCCTTGAAGGCCATGGTAAGGACTTTGAACTTTACTCTGAGTGGGCAGCGAAGCAGTTGGAAGGTTCTAATTGGAGGCCATGATCTAAGTTTTAAAAGGACAGTTGCTGCATCTCAGTGGACTCCTCAGTTGGTTGGTGGTAGCAGATCTGAGGCTAATTGGTGGCACCCAAGTCACAGGCCTGTGTGTTAGCTGCAAGAGAGGCTTTGAATGCAAGTATCTGGCATTTTCAGGTTCAGTTAGGATGGAGAAAGTCTTTGCCCTTCATCAAGACTTACAGTTCAGGGATCCTCCAAACACAGAGGGGTTCAGATGCTCAGTGACTAAAATAAATGACAAATATCAGTTGTATGTAACAGAAAACCCAGTTATTTTCTCACATAATAAACAGCTCAGAGGGAGGCGGTTCAAGGCTGGGGCAGTGACTCAGTATCATTATTGTCATTCTGTTCGTGTCCCATGTTGACTTATTGCCTAATGGGTCGAGGTGGACCAAGCCCAGCACGTCCAGGTTCAAAACAGGAAGGAAGGGGCAAAGCTGCACCAACTGTGTCTTTTCTCCCTTTTATCAGGAAAGCAAAAGCCTTTCTAGAAACCCTCAGACATCCACTTATGTCTCATTGACCAGAATTGTGTTGTGAAGCCAAACCTGGAAACAAGGGAAGATTTAGCTGCCTCCTCCCCCAAAGTGCAATTTTGTAACAACAACAAGGAAAAAATGGAGCTAGAACAATGAACACCGTTTGCTTTAGCACTGAGCCTGAAACGGTGAGTAGCACCACCCAGCTTCTCCCCACGTATTGCTCTAATCTCATGTAGTCTCAAACCTCGCAGGGGCAGGACCTCTCTGTCCCCAGCACAAGTAGGGGTATGGTTTGCTGTTGGAAGTGACGGTCACAGACAGCAGACAGGGCTGCTGAAGAGCCCCTAGCCCCCACTCTCCTCAGCCTCTGTGATGTCACACTGGGACTTCTTTCCATCCACCCTGGGCTGTGGCTTCTGAGGCTGCTGTGGCCATGGGGCTCCTGGAGCCAGCAGTGGGGAGGGAGCCTGGGGGCCCTAATCTCCCCTGGGGCCATGGGAGGGCCAGCCATGGCGCTCTTGAAGGAGCCCCATAGACCGCCTCAGGCCCCACCCCCCTGGATCCTCCCGAGCCTATTTGCCGCCTTCAACGTGGTGCTGCTGGTCGTTTTCAGTGGCCTCTTCTTCGCATTCCCGTAAGTCTCCCACACAAGCTGACAGCTTTCTTACAGAGCAACAGAAAGGAAAACACATAACGATAGTACGGAGGCAGGGAGAGTACAGAAGAGGGGTCAGGGAAAGGAAGAGGTTCTAGGCAGAGGGAACTGAACGTGCGAAGGCACAGAGGTATAGAGTGCTTGGTGCACCTGGGAGCTGCGGGTGGCTGGTAATACTCAATGACCTTTGGTAGAGTTTCTATGGATCTGTCACCAGCCTGGATATTTAGACCAGGATTTATGGTCTGTGGGTCCTGACCCGGTGGACTGGGTCCTGGGGGGAGCTTCAGGCCACCCCAGATCAGGGCTGACTCCTGCTCTGGTCTCAGTTGCAGGTGGCTGGCCCAGGACGGGCAATGGGCCTTTCCCATCATCACAGGCCTCCTCTTTATCCTCACTTTCTTCAGTCTTGTTTCACTCAACTTCTCAGACCCTGGCATCTTGCATCAAGGTGAGACATTGGCCCCCTGGGAGAAGGAGGCAGCACCCTAAGGGCTCCTGCCTGCTGGGATGACTCCTAAAGTGCTCCTTCCATCTCCCCGCCTGGGGCCTCAGGACCCCTTCACCCCATGTCCTCATGTGCTCAAGCCCTGCATCTGGCACTTCACTTCTCGAGCCACGGAGGTGTGGAAAAACAGAATTTTGGAGGTTTTCCAGTAGCCTTGGAGGGGAGGGCTAGGGTAGGCTGGGTAGAGAAGCCAGCTCTTCACAACCACTGTTTCCTCTTCCTCCTTCCTACCACACAGATTCCTTAAAGCGTTGCTCACACTGGCAAAGGCCTGAGTTCTCAAAGAACTCCTCGGGCTGGAAACCCACCTTCCCTTTGACTGCCAGCCTCTCTAAGCTTGGCCAGCTTGCTCAGTGGGGACTAAGGATTCCCCTGCCCACCTGGTCCCCACCCTTCTTGGAGCCCAGTGATGCTGTGGGGCTGCGTGCCCACACCCTTCTGCTGCAGCAGACTGACGGAAGGGCCTCTTGCTGCTGCTCAATCCCTTTCCCATGCCAGGCTCCAATGAACAGGGCCCCACGATGGTACATGTGGTATGGGTGAACCACAGGGCCTTCCGCCTGCAGTGGTGCCATAAGTGCTGCTTCCACCGCCCACCCCGGACCTACCACTGCCCCTGGTGCAACATCTGTGTGGAGGTAAGTGCCCCTCTCACCTGCCCACCTACCCTCCCAGCACCTGCCTGGGACCAGGAGGCCCACTCACACAGGGGCCTGTGGTCAGTGTGCAACTACTTCCAGGACTGCTAAAGACCAAGGGTGGCAGTAATTTCCAGTCACTCTTGGTCACTCATACAAGTCACTGCCGCTGTGCCTGCACCTTTCCTGGGAGGCTGGCCCTTTCTTGCACTGGTGCTGACATGCAGAGGGGCATCCACATCTATGCTGGGCCTGGTCAGGCCAGGGGAAGGAAGGATACCCCTGACTTATCGAGGGCTCACTGACACTAGATGCCCGAGGCCCTCAGGCAGGTTGCAGGCCTGGCCAGGGGAACTTTGCCTGTCCTCTTCTGGCTGTCCAGGCCAGAGGGTCTCCTGGTCTCCTGGGCTCTAAGTGCACAGCCTGCAACAGTTTACCAATGTGCTGTCTTAACTGGTCCTTACAACCCTGGGAGACTGGCTGAGCAAGGATGTTATTATTAGGCTCATCCAGTGGATAAGAAAACAGAGGCCCAGAGATATTCTATGTCCTGCCTGAAGTTACACCAGGATGTGTCCCAGAGAAGACTAGCAGGCCCCGGCTCTAAAGGTCTCTTGACATGAAACTATGTGAGCCACAGAGCAGTATGGTGCTCTAACCACAGAAATGCCAGAGTGTTAGGGACTTTGTGGCTCAGTGTCTCCCTAGGAATGGGAGCCAGTGCGTGAGGCCAAGGGCAGGTGGCTTAGAGGGTGGGGGTAAGGCCTCAGATTTGGGGGCGATGGAGCCCGAGTCAGAGGTTGGGTCCTCGAGGTCCCCCTCTCCCTCTCACCTAGGACTTTGATCACCACTGCAAGTGGGTCAATAACTGCATCGGTCACCGCAACTTTCGCTTCTTTATGCTGCTCATCCTGTCACTATGCCTCTACTCAGGTGCCATGCTGGTCACCTGTCTGATCTTCCTGGTGCGCACGACCCACCTGCCCTTCTCCATGGACAAGGCTATTGCGTATCTGCTGGGCTGTGGGACCCACGAGGGGAGCTGTGGGGAGGGCGGGGACAGCGGAGGAGGGGGGTCACGGGGAGGGCGCGGTGCAGAGGTAGTGGTGGGCGGGGTTTTCCGCGAAGCCGCTCTGGAGGACCAGTGTGGGACTAGGTGACGGTGGGTAGAGTCGGGCAGGTGGGTGGGGATAGGAGGAACTGCGAAGGGGTGAGCATCTAGCAGGGTCAAGGAGGGGAAGTGCCAGAGGTGGCACAGGGGCCTGGGCAGCAGGGTGAGAAGCAGTTTGGGGTGGGGGTGGGTGAAGGGCGGGGCCAAGGAGGACTGGCCGGAGGCGCTGTTCCTTAGCCTGTGCGCAGCATCGTGGTGGCTGTACCCGCCGCCAGCTTCCTGGTGCCACTCTTCCTGCTGCTGCTGATCCAGGCCATGTCGGTGAGCGCGGCCGAGCGCTCCTACGAGGGCAAGGTACGTGGGGCCGAGCGGGGCGCCACTATATCGGGCTGTGGGTGGTCACCTTGCCCCTTCCGGACTTCCGCACTTTCCGCTTTCTGCTACGCCCTGGTCCTTGATGGCCTGACTTCTCTCGAAGGTGCCTCATTAGCCCTTCCAGACCCAAATTCAGCTCAGATCTCACGTCCTCCTGGAGCTCGGTGGTCACTCTCCTTCCTGCGTGCGCTGCGTCGAAGGTGCGCTACTGTGTGCTAGGCGCGTGCGCATTATTTTGAGCTATGGGCGGGAAGGTGAGTAAGGCTGCCTCCTGCGCTTGTGTTGACAAGGAACCGGAAATCAGAGTAACCCTCGCCAGACACCCGCGAACACTCTGGGAGAGGGGCCTGCCTACGTTGTGTAGCACAGACTCAGAGAGAGCACTGAGAGTTCAGTGAGGACTTCAGTGTAGGGTAGGACGTGCCACTTAGTGGTTTCGGACGGGCATAAATCGAGGGAAGGGCATTGCAGTGATGGGCAAAGCTTGCAGAAAAGCTGGGAAGCCTGAAAGCCTGTGGAATGTTGATAGGATGATGAGGAAACAGTTCTATTTGGAGCAGCTGTGGCATGGGCAAGTGGTCTGCCTGGGATTGGCCAGATTTAAAAGGCAAAGAAGTCAGGTGGATAATTTAATCTTAGTGCAGTGGAAACCCGGGAGCCTTGATAGGGTTTTTTCTTTACATACAGTAAAACTTACCCTTTTACGTGCACAGTTGTGTGAATTTTGACCAACTCATAAGTCCTGTAACCACCGCCATAACCAAGATTTAGAACAGTTCCGTCAACCCCAACACCCCCACCCCCAAATTCCCTCATGGCCTTTTGAGTCAGTTTCTTTCCCTATATGCAGTCCCTGGCAACCACTGATTTGTTTTCTTTTTTAAAAAAATGTTTATTTTTGGCTGCGTTGGGTCTTTGTTGCTGCACCGCGGACTTTCTCTAGTTGCGGGGAGCGGGGGCTACTCTTCGTTGCGGGGCGCAGGCTTCTCATTGCGGTGGCTTCTCTTGTTGTGGAGCATGGGCTCTAGGGCACGCAGGCTTCAGTAGTTGTGGCACACGGGCTCAGTAGTTGTGGCGCATGGGCTTAGTTGCTCCGTGGCATGTGGGATCCTCCCGGACCAGGGCTCAAACCTGTGTCCTCCGCATTGGCAGGCGGATTCTTAACCACTGTGCCACCAGGGAAGTCCCCACTGATTTGTTTTCTATCCCAATAGTTTTTCCTTTTTCAGAATCTCACATAAATGTAATCATAGCTTTTTGAGTCTGGTTTCTTATACTTAGCATAATGCATTTGAGATTCATCCATGTTGTTGCCCACATCAGGAGTGTCCTCCTTTTTATTGTTGTGTGGTATTCCATCATATAGCTGTGCCACAGCTTGTTTACCCATTCACCAATTGAAGGACATTTGGGTTGTTTCCAATTTGGGGTGATTATAAATGAAGCCACTATAAACATTGGTGTACAGGCATGTGAACACAAGTTTTCATTTTTGGGGGGGTATATACTTAAGGCTGGCATTGCTGGGTCATATGGTAACTGTATGTTTAACTTTATAAGAAACTGCCCAATTGTCTTCCAAAATGGCTGTACCATTTTGCATTCCCATAAGGAATATATAAGAATTCCAGTTGCTCTGCATCATTAACATTTGGCTTTGTCAGGTTTTTAAAAAAATTTAGACAGTCTAATAAATGTGTAGTGACATTTCATTGTGGTTTTAATTTGCATTTTCCTAATGACTAATGATTTTGAACATCTTTTCATGTTCTTATTTACCATCAGTATGTCTTAGATTAAATATCTGTTCAGTCATTTGCCCATTAAAAAAATTAGGTAGTTTTCTTAATATTGAGTTTTAAGAAATCTTTATTTATTTAGGATTCAGACATGTGTTTTGCAAATATTTTCTCCATGTCTGTGGTTTGTCATCTCATTTTTCTCAACAGTGTCTTCCAAAGATCAGAAGTTTTAAATTTTGAAGTATGTTATCAGTTTTTTCTCTTCTTTTTTAAATACATTTTCCTTTTATTATTATTTTTATTTATTCATTTATTTGGCTTTGCCAGATCTTAGTTGCAGCACATGGGATCTTTTAGTTGTGGCACGTGGGAACTTTAGTTGCACCATGCGAACTCTTAGTTGTGGCATGTGTGATCTAGTTCCCTGACCAGGTATTGAACCTGGGCCCCCTGCATTGGGAGCACAGAGTCTTAGCCACTGGACCACCAGGGAAGTCCCTCTATCAGTTTTTTCTTTTATGGATTGTGCTTTTGGTGTGTAATTAAGAAATCTTTCCTTAACCCAAGGTCACAAAGATTTTTCTCATACGTTTTCATTTAGAAGTTTTACAGTTTTAGGTTTTATATTTAGGACTATGATTCATTTGGGGTTAAATTTTGTATATGATGCAAGGTATGGGTCAAGATTTTTTTTTTGCTTATGGGTTTTTTGTGTTTTTTTTGCGTATGGGTTGTTCACCATTTTTTGAAAAGACTATCCTTCCATTGAGTTGCCTTTGAACATTTGTCAAAAATCAATTGAATATAGAGGTGTAGGTGTATTTCTGGACTCTCTGTCCTTTTACCGTACCATACTGCCTTGCTCAGTAGCTTTATATTGTCTTGAAGTCATACAATGTGAGTTCTTCAACTTTGTTCTTTTTCAAAGTTCTGTCGGCTATTCTAGTTACCTTGATTTTCCATATAAATTTTAGAAGCGGCTTGTCAATTTCTGCAAAAAATGTTTGCTGAGATTTTCATTTGGATTGTGTTGAACCTAGAGATCAATTTTGAAAATGGACATTTTAACAATATTGAGATTTTGAACCCATGAAAGTAGTGTAGCTCTCCATTTATTTAGGACTTCTTTGATTTCTTTCATTAGTGTCTTACAGTTTTCATCACGTAGATCTTGACTACATTATGTTAGATTTTTTCTAAGTATTTCATTTTTGTGTGCTATTATAATTTTTAAAAATTTCATTTCCATTTCTTTATTATTATAAGAAAATACAATGGATTTTTGTATATTAGTCTTGAATCTTGCAATTTTTGTAGGCTCACTTATTAGTTCTAATAGTTTTTTTGTTGATTCTACATAGAAAATTATGTCATCTGTGAAAAGGACAGTTTCATTTCTTCCTTTCCAACGTGTATGGCTTTATTTCCTTTTCTTTTCTTACTGCATTGTCTCGGACTTTCAGTACTGTGTTGATTAGGAGTGGTAAAAGTGAACACCCTTGCCATGGGATTCCTTCCACATGGCAATGACTTGACTAAAGGCTGTTTTAGGAAGACTGTCGTAGGTCACATCAATGAGGGAGGGGCTGGAGACCTTGAGACAGCTGAAAGGACAGAGGAACCCTCTTTGCCCACCATGTCCCACCCTTCCAGTCACCACTTAATCACTCCACCCCACCCATATCTGGTTCGCAGCCCACCTGTGACTCCTGTGTGCAGCCCTGACTTATCAGCTCCCTGTGGTCTGCATGTCTCCTCTCTCCAGCCTCAGTCCCTCATTTCAGCCTCTCCTGGGCAGCATCCTCCCTTCCCACATCCTGTGGTTCTTCTAGCCCAGGTCAGGCCATAGGCCTGCCCTCCCTCCCCTGCTCAGATGGGGCTGTCCTAATCCAGGATCTCCAGCCTTAAGAAACCTAAATGTGATCTGCACGCTGTGATTCACCAGGCAGGGCTCTTTCCCGTTACCAGAACCCATGTCAGGAATTCTTCACACACCTCAACTTTATTTCCTTCTTACCTCCATCCCTTGACCACAACTTCTGCTGGGCCACTTGCTTAGATCACAAGGGCTCTGGAGCCAGACCACATAAATTCAAATCACAGCTTCACAACACACCAGCAGGGAGATCTTGGCTGTGTTACTTAGCCATCTGGTACCTCAGTTTCCCCATCCGTAAAAGGGGGCAGCATGGGTTAATGTGTGTGAGATACATAGAACAGTGGCTGGTGTGAGTAAGTGCCCCATAGGTCATCATTATTGCCATTCCTTCCCATCATCAGTACACATGTTCTTGTCTCTCACATCTTAAAAACAAAGCAAACATCCCTTAACATCACAGGCCTCCCCTGTTGTACTCTCCCCTCCAGCGCAACCAGATTTCCTGAAAGCATTGGCTGTGCCCATTTGTGTCGTTCTTCACCCTCCTCAGCCCACTTCAGCCCAGCCTCCGTCCTCACTGTCATACTGATGCTGCACTCTCCAAGTGGCCAAAGCCAGCGGGCAATCCTCAGACTAATCTTTCCAGGCTGCACAGAGCAGCATCTGAAACAGAACGTACCTGCTGTGGCCCTTCCCCAGCCTCTCAGGGTCCAGCTCTCTCTGCTGCCCTGGGCTGCTGCTCCCCTGCCTGCACCTTGGACTGTTGGCCGGGCTGCCTGCTCTTCTCACCAATCCCCTCTCTGTGCTGCCCTGACCACTCCCCAACTGCCCTCAGCACCCTGAAAGTTAAGGCTGGCCTTGTTGTCTGTGGTGTGTCCTCAGTCCCCAGAGCAACGCCTGGAACAGTGTTGAGATCCCCAAATATTTATGAACAAATGAGTGAACCTACCAACAAAGGAATCCATAATGCTTTGGGAGAGAAGGAAAGAGAGAAAGAGAGAGAAGTCTGACTCCCCAATCCCTGGGGAAGAAGCGGAGAGAGAGCAGAGGCAGCAGGGAATTGGGCAGGAGATGGGGTGAGTAGATACCCACTTTGGTTTTGGTCTGTGGAGCACGAGGGCGTATGAGATACAGAACTGGAGCAGGAGACCAGGCCTGAAGCCGGTGAGAGAGGACGGTCTGGGAACTTCCGAGCTGTTGGATTCCATTCATGGATGAGGGTCCCATGTGGGGAGAGGAAGGGCTCTACTTTATTAGTCAGTTCTTATGAATTCATTAAACAATTCCCATCCCTTTAAGCACTGAGCAGTCAACATTTTTCTATTCTTTGTGTACATCTAGTACATCAAAATTTATTTCTCTAGATTTAAAATTCTGATTGTAAATTTAATCAAACTCTTCTAACCATTTAATTAAAATTGAGAGTAGAATGCCAGTTTCCCTTAAGTTCTTGAAACACCTTAAAGTAGGGAGAACTCAAAAAATCACAATGGTTAAGGGCATGGGACACAGGGGAGCTGGTGGTGGGCAGAGGTGCTCTTGGGCCACTTCAGGACGTGACAAACACTTTGTAGCTAAGGCTCTTGAGGTCCCCATGAGACTCAGCCTGTGCTGGGAAGGAGGAGGGGGCGAGGCTGATGGGCAGAAGGAGGCGAGGAGGAGAAAACCTGGTCAAGAGTTTCCAGGGGAGGACTTGACCTTTGGGCTTGACATTGGTCAAGCATTGGGTGCTCAGCAGCTTCAGCCCAGATTTCCAAGGCCATGTGATTTTGCTTAGGGAAATAGGATTAGGTACCACAAACTGTCCTTCCAGATAGTGGAATTCAGTGAAGGCACAATTTGAGGAAAGAATGAGATGTGGGAAAGTAGAGGAGTTGAGGGAACATGGGTGGAGAACTGTCTTTGGAGTAGTTTATCAGCAAAAGGAAGATCCGAAAGGATCTGGAAGGAGGTAGCAGGAGGATGTGTGTGGCCAGATGAGACAGTGGGGGAGGACAGTGCAAAAGGGGATACAAGGTGATGGGGAGGGATCCCTGAGCAGGCAGGAGAGGTGGGTGCAGTGCCAGAGCTGCTCAGAAGTGGGCTGGGGACGCTGCGCCTGACTCTCCTGGCTCCTCTGTCCTTGGAGTCTTGCTGCAGCCCTGGGCTGAGCTGACCGGTGCAGGGAGGGCCAGTGGGGGTGGCCTGCCCAGTTTTGCTGGATCTGAGCTCTTCTTCCTGTCCTCGACCCCCCCCCATCCCCGCCCAGTGCCGATACCTGGAAGGACACAACCCCTTCGACCACGGCTGTGCCAGCAACTGGTATTTAACAATTTGTGCACCGCTGGGACCCAAGTGAGTTGGCAAAGCAGAGGCCTGAGCGGTGGCCCCTGGAGCGGGTGGGGCGGGGTGAAGCTGGGGCGTCTCCGCTGGCCCCTTAGCATAGCTCCCAGCACCTTACGCTCACTATTCTCCTTCTTTTGGAGTTTTCTCCAGGGTATTGTGGGAGCATCTGGAGCTTCCCCTTCCTTGCCTCTGTGGGTTCTTGCTCCAAGAAATGGGGTTAGAGGGGCATGGCAGCCTGGATGAGATTGGTGACAGCTCCCTGCAGGGCCATGCCCAGGCTGTGTGCTCCCCAGGCTGAGGGGGACAAGGCCAGGAGGGCCACAACCACTCGCATCTGGCTTGTTGCTCCCCAGGTACATGGCCGAAGCTGTCTGGCTGCAGAGAGCAGTGGGGCCTGATTGGGTGCCCAGGCAGAACCCTCACTTCCCGATGTGCCCCTCCACGCTCAGTCCCCCAGACCTCCCTGGGCCTGGGTCTGGCCCCCAGTCCCAACCTCTGGGTCTCGACCAGCCAGGCAAGGGGCCCCCAGGGAGTGGTGAGGCTGCAGCCTTCCAGGAGGTGAGGAGTGTGTGTGCGTGCGTGTGTGTGTGTGTGTGTGTGCAGCGTGCATGTGTGCCTGTGTGTGTTGGGAGGGGGCATCTGCAGATTGTACAGGTGTTGGGAGAAGCCCCCCAGTGTTGGGCTGGCCCTGAAGCTGGAGCACTTAGAGCTCGAGAGAGGGGCATTATAGGCTTGAAGAGTGTTGACAGTAGAGTCACAGGCCTCCAGAATACACCAGGGGTCCCCGGAGACACAAAGGGAAAAGGCCGCACCACTCACTTGCTGGGTGGCCTTGGGTCAGTCACTTACCCTTTCTGGGCCTCAGTTTCCTCAGCTATTTATGAGGCTTGAGACTAGTCCAGTGGTTTATAATTGGTGGGGGCGGGAGAGGGGGAATTCCTTTACTTAAAGGCACCTTCTACTCTAAAGCCCAGTCTATGAACCACGTGGAAGTGGAGCATTAAGAGTGATGTAGGGGTTGGTAACCCACAGCCCCTCCAGAGCCCCTGCAGTGACATTCTGGGGTGCCATCCCACTCCCTTTGCTCTGCCTGTTGGTGGGTGACAGTCTGGGCAGCTTCTTGCTCCTCTATGGGTGGCCTGCGGGGCGGGGCTTAGGGAGAGCCCCCATCCCCCCCACCGTGTGTTTAGCTCCACGCCAGCCCGGTGCTGCCCCTGCTGCGGGAGGCCCCCAGACGAGGCTCCGCCTACCTCTTGACCTTTCGCACTGGGAGATGCCAGAAGCCCCCGCAGCCGAACCTCACCTCCTGAGCCCTTTTGGAGACCTCTGTGTCCTGCCCTTGCCCACTCCC
>NW_020173920.1:4623451-4668841 GCF_003031525.2 Neophocaena asiaeorientalis asiaeorientalis
TATTAAATACCCTTTGCCTACCTCCTACAGCTGCCCTGCTGCACTGTCTGTCCTCGATGCGAGGGAGTGTGGATGAGGCGGGCTCTGAAGGGCTGGGACGAAGCCCCTGGGGGGGAAGAGCCAGAGTCCTCTGCGACCTCGGGCAAGACACTCAACCTTGCTCTCATCCTTAAAATGGGGCAACCATAACAGCCACAGCGACGGCTGGAGACGATGGAAGAGAAAACCCAGCAATGCCGGGTGTGAGCCCGAAGTCCCGCCTCTGCCCTGCAGCACCCCTATCTGGCTGCAGGGGGCGCCCGCCACCTGGGAATTCGCCAAGCCTGGCCCGGTCCGGCCGTGTCCCCTGGAGCCTCGCGGGTGGGCTGGTACCCCTGCCTCATCCCGGGTGGCGGGGGTGGGGGGCTGTGGGCGTGTGTGTGAGTATTCTCCATCACAGACCAACCCTGCAACTTTCCTGCAGGTGGGTCTCACCCAGCCATTTCCTCCTGCTGGGGAGTCAGATGCTGTTCTGGTCCTGTCCCTGGCGTGGGTCCCAGGCCCTGTGAGTCTGTGTGTGTGGGTAGGTTGGGGTGAATGGAGGGAACCAAGTCAAACTGTGGCTCCTCTAGTGGCCAGAGTGTGACTTTGGGAATGGAAATAATGGCACCTTCCAGGAAGGCTGTCAGAGGTTGAAACCAGGTGGTTCGTGAAAAACACCAGGTACACAGTAGGCATGCAATGAATGCAGCCAGTAGGATTATGATTATTTTCTCCACCACACAGCTAGCAGACCACTCAGCATCCGTCCAAGGACCACCTTCTCAGAATTACCTGGGCCCCAGACCACGGACTCAGAATCTCAGGGTGGGGGGAGGACAGGAATCTGAATTACCATCAAGTGCTCCATGGGGTCCTACCACCCTGAAGTTACCGAATTGCTGCCTTAGGAGGTGAAGATGGACACTGACCACACTGCTTCCTCTCCCCCGTGTACCCAGGTGAAGTGGGGTGCGGTGAAGGTGAGAGGGAAGGACATCACCAAAGGGTCGGATGAGCACCCCGGGGGCCTGTGAAGGTGTGTGTCTGTGTGTGCACATGTGCTTGTGTGTTGGGGGCCCGGACTGGGGAGGTGGGTGACCTACGATGCAGGATTCGGCTCCGTTTCTCTCTACGCTGGGTCGCCTTCGAGGCTGCCCTCCCCTCTTCCTCCCGCCCTGTCTGTGGCAGCCCCAGGCCCAGCCTCGCCCACCCCTGTGGCTCTGGTTCTCTGGCTCCTGGCCAGCTTCATTCAACCCAGGGACTCCAGTTCTTTCTCGCCTCCTTTGCCTTGGTCCCAGGGTCTCCCCAGTCCCAAGCGCCCCTTGGGGTTCAAGCCTTTTCTCAGCTCTCTCAGGGTTAACCTTGGGTTCTGGGGAGGGATGCAAGGTACTCACTGCCATAGAAAAAGGCAGCCCAGTTTTAGCTTTGTTGTAAATGGCCTCAGTGGCCACATTTAAAATCCTTAGGGCCCACGTTTACAACTAAAGCTGAAGCAGGTTTTCCTGTCTGGGAAGCCCACAGTCCATGGTCACAGGGTGAGGGGACGAGGGCATGAGACTTTCTGAGCCCCAGACCCCAGGTGTGTATGTGATACACAGATCTGCGTGAGTGGCCTCTCTGTGTGTGTTCAGCTCAGCCCAGGCTGCTCAGCAGTGAGGAGAGGCCCTCAGTCCTCCTCCCAAATGGGAGTCCTCAGGGTGGTCTGCGCCTCCGCCAAAGAGGAAGAAGATTCAGGAACCTGGGCCAAAGCCTGGATGGAGGGCTATTCATGGAACTGGCTGGGTGCCCAAATGGTGCCTGCCCAGAACCCCAGCTCCACAGGGCGCTGAGAAGGCCAGGTCACAGAGTCTGGGGTGGCCCAGTCCTGCCTGACCTGCTGCCGTCCTTCTGTGGTCCTGGCTGCTTCATCAGGACCGCACCTACCGGGTCCCTGTCTCCAGCTCTACAGGGGGCTCACTCCGTCTCAGGCAGGGCCTCGCAAGTCCTCAGTCACACGTGAGTCACCTCCCCCCACAGCCTGGGCCTCATTTTCTCACTGGGCAAGGACGTAACCTTCCTCAGATCTCAGAGATGGCCATGTCCCCTCCTGCTCTGGGATGTAGATTCTGGGTCTCTGGGCCCTCCCAACCTGAGGTTTCTAGAATTTCTTTAGGAAAGCCCCTTGGATCAGGCTCTTCTGCTCCTCAAGGTGTAAGCAGACCTAGCTCACCCTTTCCTGTGACTCCCCACACCATCTCCCCTAAGCCTTGGGCGCCCTCAGAGATTCTTTCCGGCCAGGCTGGAGGCCTCAGTTGAGCTGCACCACCTTCCCTTTCTACCTCCACGTTTCTGCCGAACCTGCCCTTGATGCCCAGACACACCCCTCGCAGTCCTTGGCCCACTGATATGGGGAGGGGTGTTATCAGGGCCCAAAAACGGGGCCAGCTCTCCACACACAGCCTAGAAGCCCTGCCGTCCCTGCGTTCCCTTGGACAGGAACCAAGGAGTGGTTTGGGCCCCAACCCTGCAGAGCTGCCAGGTGCCCACATGTCTGGAGCCCCTCTGAGAGGTCCCCAGGCCACTCCTGGAACCTGAAGAAAGGAGGGGGAGCCTGGAAGCAGCCACCCCCTTGCCATCTCTACACCTTTCCTCCATGACCTTCTAGAAGGTCAGAGTGTACGTGGGGTGGGAAGAGCGTTGGGCCAGTTGGGAGGCCTGGGTGTCACTCAGCTTTGCTACCAACTAGTATGTTATGGGAGCGAGTCTCTTCCCCCTGCTTGGCCTCAGCTCCCTCGTCTGTAAACAGGATGACCATGGTGGCTAGCTCACAGGTGGCTACAGGATCCTAACTCTTTAGAGCTGGAAGGGACTTAGGGGTCACGTCATCCAGCTGCCCCTCCACCCTCAATTTCACAGATTTTCACTAGAGAGGGAAGGGATTGCCTAGGGTGACACGGTGTCCAAGCCAGGCGCGCTCTCTCTGTTTCCGGGCTGCCTCTCCCACTCCTTCTCCAGGGACCATTTCAGAGGAGGAAGGCCTTGAGCAGCGTCCTCAGGGCCCCCCTACCAGCCCCCAGAGAGCCAGGCAGCACGCGTTAGCACAGGGCCTGGGGACCTGATAAGAAGGTAGGCTTAACCCTGACCCCAGCTCTGCTGGGAGCGATAATGACGCCCTGCTGCCTTGTGCTCAGCCCTGCCCTGCCCTGCCTTGCCCACCCCACCCAAGGGGGCCCTGCCAGTGGCTGAGGGTGGGACAGATAGGACAGAGGAGGTGGCTGCAGCATGGGATCGGGGGGCCAGAATCCTAATACCTCCCAGAGTACAGGCTGACCTGTACTCTGGCTGACCCTCCTGGGCACCCGGGCACCGTGCCTCACACCCAGGTGATGCTCCAGCGACGCCCACGTCCTCCTCCAGTTCCCGCAGGCTGAGTGCGGTGGAGGGAAGAGGCTGGGCTGAAGGTGTGCCAGGCCTGTCCTGACTAACAAAACTTTACTGAGCCCCACCGGGCTAGGGCTTGGGCTCAGTGATTCACATGATCTCCTTTAATCCTCACAGCAACCCCCGAAGTTGTTATTCTTGTCTTAGAGTTGCGGAAACCGAACTGAGCAAACAAGCCACTTCTCCGCGGTGGCACTGCTTCTAAGTGGCAGAGCCAAGCTCCTTTAGCCTTTGTCAGGACACTGTGCTTCACAGGCAGTTATATTTTATTTCAACTTAGAGTAGTGGCTAAGGCATGGGCTCTGAAGCCAGCCGGACGGCCTGCTTTCCTGCTGTGTAATGGGATGAATCATTGCCTCTACTGTGCCTTTATGAGGATTCGGTGTGCAGCGCACGTGGAGAGCTTGACCCCAGCGTGGGCACGTGGTAGGTGCTTACTCAATGGTAGTGATTGTCGCCGCACGAGGAGCCAGGTGATGCCTGGGTCGGGACTCTGTGACCTGCTAGGGCCTTTGCGATGCCAGTCACAGTGGCTGCCTTTTGGTATGGGTTTCCTGGTGGCCGGGGAGCAAAGGAGAGGGGCTGCTTCGGAGGGGAGGTTTGTGGTGTTTTACAGAAAATCAAGCAATGTTTGTGTCCCCCCGGCCAATGGGGAATGGAGGTGTGGGCTGAGTGTGTTCAAGGGAACAGCAAGATAACCACCCAACGGCTCTGCCCGCCTTCATGGGAGAGGAGGTTTCCGCTTAAGAAAGCACCCTGTTGCATCTGTTTCGAGGCCGGGCAGTGCCCGGGCTGAAGGAAGCCAAAGCTGTGGTCATCTGAACCCTGTGTCCGGGCCTTGCTCAGAGCCACCGCTGCCGCTTCTGCCAGCTCTGCCCTCTCTCTGTAGCCTCCCATTCTGTCTGTCCGTGTCTGTCTTTGCCTCACCTCTTCTCACCTTTCCACTCCATCTCCTCTCTCTCCTCCCCCTCTTCCTCCTTTCACTGTCTTCCACGCTCTTCCTGTGTTCACTCTGTCTCTCTCCCAACCCGTCACCACCTTTCCTGGACAACAGCTTCCAGGAACATAAAGTAAACGCTCTGACAATTTTCAAGTAATAACTTTCAGCTGTGATTCTTGGAAGCCCTTGGGCCTGGGCATGGAAACCTCCAGAGCTCTGGGCCAGGCCAGAGGCAGGGCCTGCACAGGGCGCCTTTGTCTGTCTCTGGCCAGGGCCTCCTCGGAGCCAGGCACACGCTTTCTCAGCTGCTTCTGGTCGGGACCATTTTGCTGCTGACGTTGGAGATCCCCACACTGGAAGGAGTATTCCCACATTGAATATCTAGCTGATTTCTCAGTGAGAAGAAAACCAAGGCACCGGCACTCAGGGAGAGGTTTAGCAGGGTTTGCCCTGGGGTCACGCAGCTAAGTAGAGGCCAGACGAGGCTGGGTCCCCATCTCCTGCTTCTCAGCCCTTTCCACCACCCGCTGTGGGTCAGAGGCCGAATGGGTCAGAGGCCTGGACTGTAAACAGGAAGGGCACTCTTTCTTCTCCTGGAGGCCTGGTAACTTGGCTCCCATAGGCAAACTCACAAAAGTGACAACAATAGTAACAATCATTTTGGTGCTAACTGTGGGCTAAGTGCTTGGCTTGTATTATCTCATTTAATCCTCAAAATGATTTGTGGGGAAGACGCTATGACTTTTGTGGGCATGACCTTGGACAGTCCTCGGGCCTCCATCTCCCTATCTGTAAGGACAGAGTTTTCTGGAGGATCCTTGGGGCTATTCCTGCCCTGCCCTCCTGGGAGTCCATGGCTTAGTGGCCAGGGAGGAGGGTCCTTGGTATGGGCACAAGCCCTGAGGTGGATGGGGTCCCGGGCGGAGCTTATTCGAGGACCTATTAGGGTCTTGTGCCTGAACTTCATCTGTCCCCTAGTAGCTGGGGTGGGGAGAGCATTAGGTCACCAAGCAAGAGTACCGATCCCTGGGCAGTACCGATCTGGGCTGGGAAAGTCCCCTGACCAGTTGTTCCTAGGTATCTGTTCTTCAGCTCCTGACAAACACAACACGGAAAGACACTCTCCTTCTTGCCCTTTGCCTGGCCGGGCAGTGGGATGCCAAGATGGGGCATCAGGAGACCTGGGTTGGAAAGCAGGGTCTGTGCTTCCCGGTGGTGTGGCCCCGGGAAAGCCCCTAGCCTCTCAGAGCCGCTGTTACCACATCTGCAGAAGGGAAACTCGAGCCCAGGCCCGGCTACCTCTGGCACTTGGGGGTGACACAGTGTACCATGGGAAGGTGCTCTGGACTTTTCACTTCTTCACACCAACCACAGCCCCACGGGCACGGGGCTTCTGGAAAGGGAGCAGCGGGAGGGCCAGATTGGGCCTGGGGAGCCTGGCAGGAGTAACTCCCTGCCCCTCTGTCTACATTTCCCCTGCCGTTTTTGCAGGCTCTGGATTTGGATCATCTGGAAGTGGCCAAGGCTGAGGATGGGCCGCCTCACTTTAAATCCCAGCCTGGGTCACCTTCCTTGGGTGACTTCTCAGCTCCCTCTCTTCCCCACCAAGTATCTGTCCCGAGGGGAAGAGCTGGCTGGACTTGGGTTTGGGGCAGGGATATGGCCCTTTCTGCTCCCAGATGGCACCCCCATCTGCCAGCCACCCTGAGCCCCTGGGGTGGAAGCCTCTGGAAGGCCTCAAGGTCTGGTTGTGATGGCTTGACTCTGAACCCTTGGCAGGGACGTGGGCTGCACCCACCTTGGCCCAGGGGCTCCATCTACCCTTTGGTCTTTACTCCAGACCAAAAAGTAAAGGAGGTTTGTTCCTGAAGCAGAGACCAGAAGTAGGCACACAGAGGGCTCTGTGCTTTGGAGTTGAGGCTTTTAAAGAGTTGTTTTCTTTAAAGATCCTGCTGCAGGAAAGAGAAGCCCCAAGTCAAACATTCCTGAAACATGAATTTCAGGTGGCTTTAAAGGAGGACTTTGTTTGGTTTCTGTCCCACCCTGATTCTGCTCGGTGGGGTCTTGGGCACTCATCCCTGGGGGTTGATGGAGGGTCCACACCCTTTCAGGCTCACCGTCCAGCCTCACCGGGAGGTTCCTCAGCACCAGATCCAGCCTGAAGGCCTCTGGTCACAGCCAGGCCCCAAGCTTGCTCCCAGGGGACGGTGGTGCACATCCATCTCAAGAAGGGAAGGCCACTGTCCGTCCGTCCTCAGCTGTGTTCCCGCTGCTGGCCACACCCTCTTTCTTGAACTCTCTCTTTACCCTTGATCTCGGGTATCTGACACACTCCTGACTCTCCTCCTGAGTTAGGGATACTCTGTCTATGACTCTTTCTCTCACTTCCTGCCAGGATCTCTCCCAGGTCTCATCCTTGGGGTGTGCCCCATCTTGGAGAACTCACTCATTCCCTTGCTTTCAGCAGTGCTGGGCCTGGCCGAGCCTCCATCTTCAGGCTCTCAGGCCCTGCCAGTTTCCCAGGCTCTGGCCTTAATATTCTTTTATTTTTTTTTATTGGGGCATAACTGACAAGTAAAATCCTAAGATACTTAAAGTGTACAACATGATGATTTGCTATCTGTATACATCGTGAAAGGATTCCCCCATCAAACTAGCCTTAATTTTGTATGATTGAATTATTCCCTTAGAGTCCTACCAGAGGCTCAGGGTCTTTCCAAGCCCCAGCACCAGGGGGAAGAGAGAGAAAAAACAAAGGCAAAACCAGCCGTTGAATGAAAGAGACACTTAGTGTGAGGGAGCCTCTGAGCAGGGTGCTGGGACATGGATCCAGGGGAGATGGCATCTGGATGTCCCAGATCTGTCCCAAGTCTAGTCCAAAGAGTGTCCCAAGGCCAGCCTTGACCTCGAGAGAAGCAGGATTAGAGGAATTCTCTGAGCAGCCTTGTTTGCCCTCCTTGCCCCTGGGTCCCTTCTGTGGGGCCCTTGGTAGGACTGGGTGGGTATGGGGAGGAAGGGCACTTGGTGAAGGGATATCCAGAGGAGGGTACCTATCAAAGACTTATTCCTGTCATTCATGGGGAAGCTTATAAAAAGACTGAGGCCTGAACTGGGATAGTGGGAAAACAAATCCATTCATTCATTCATTCATTCATTCATTCAATAAACACTGAATAACCACAACATACCCAGGAGGTAATGAAATTAATTTTTAAAAGAATGTGTTCATGTATAATTTAATTTAAATTTATACTATATTATTTAAATCATACTATATTTCAATATAATTTAAAATTATATTTATGTAGTTTTAAAAGACTGGAAGCAAATTCATCAGATACTCTTGGTGGATGAGCAAGTGTTTCCTAATGAAAGGGATTCCAGCTGCCAGTCTGGGTGTTCGGACACCTGATTTCTAGGCCCAGCACTTTCTCTGCCAGGCTGTGTAACTGGGAAAAGCCCTTCCGCTCTCTGGGCCTGTTGCCTCATCTGTGCAGTGAGAGTGTGGAACCAGAAGATCAGTGGCTCTTTCCAGCTCTGACATTACCTGAGAACAATGGGGACGAGGGGGTTAGAGACACTTTCATCGCACGGCCAGCTGCTCTGCTTTGCCTGCCCTCATTGCAGGCCCCTCTCCTGCAGGGCTCCACGAATGGGAGGTAGTGGCTCCCCGCAGCCTGACCAGCTGTGAGGCTCTGATCTCAAGTTAGAATCACTCCTCTCACCTCTTTATATCCACTTTGAATCATGCAAGACCTCTTCCACCCTTCAGTTGCAGCCTTATGACCTGGATCGAAGGGGGCTATGGCAGCAGCCTCGATGGCTCTGAAGGAAGTGAGGGAGCCAGCCAGGCTGGGACATGACATGTGTTGATTACCTGTCGTGTCCCCCCAGCCGTGTGCCCGACTCTGTGCCTGAGTTGTTCTGTGGACGTTATTCTCCGCAGCAGCCCTGGGTGGGAAGTGTACCGCCTCTTCAGTAGCAGATGAGGCTCAGAGAGGTGACGCACCTGCTGGGTTGCACAGCTGGTAAGTGGGGCTCCAGGACTGGAACCGGCTGTCTCAGCATCAGAGCTGAAAGCAGCCGGAGCGCTAGGCTGCTCTTCCCAGGACTGAGGGGGTTTTCTAGCTGCTTTCAGATGCTGCACCTGCCCCCACTTCCAGAATTTTGTACATGGTAGCAGGGGTTTAAATCCACTTCTGGTTCTACCCACTGGAAACACACTTCTCCTCCCGAGAAAATGCCTTTCCCTCCTTGTTCTCGGCCTCTGAGTCCCCCTGACTCCCCAGGAGTCGGCAGGTCCAGTACCTTCTGTCATCTTTCTGTGGAGGCCGGAACTCTTGTTCCAATGGGAAGCGGCCTCTTGAGCGGGAGAGAATTTAGGGTCCCTGGCCATCCTGCCGGCCCCTTCGCAAGGAGCTGGCTCCCGGGGACCTGCTTCTTCCTTACACAACATCCCGACTTGGTCAACTGTCTCTGTCCTTTTTTCTCCAGCCTGCTCCCCACTGGCTGCTCTGTGCCCCCCACCCCACCTGTTTTTCGTTCTTTTTCTTTAAATTCTAAAATAGGAGTGCAGGGGAAATTATGTCCACTCTTCTATCTGGCCTCAGATTTTCAGGCAAGCATTCAAGATGAAAAGTAATTTCTTATCAAGTGCTATTGTTTCAATTACTGGTGTTACAACAATGTTTTTCTAGTGTTCACTACACATGTTCAAGAATTCTGGAGTGTTGTGGGTTAATTGGCCCTCCTTGGACTAGCCTGAGTACCTGAATACCATAACAACCCTATTTCAGTGGGAAAATATCTTTTGACCGTATCTTGGGTTATACCCTAGTTGGAAGTCGGGGGCTGCTAGTAATTAACAAATTCAAATTGGCTACATCTCGGGTGGGATTCTTAACTTTGTTTATTTGGCTTATAGTCCATACTTCCCAGCACTGTCCCAAGTATCAGATGAGGTCAGATGGGAACATGCCTGCTCCTAATAGGTGCCAGCAAGTATCCCTCATTCCTCCCCCTCCATACACATCTCAGCCTCTCCGAACCCCAGTTTCCTCATCTGTGAACTGGGGTGACAGTCCTGGAGTTGCCCTGACTAAGCTCACAGGGAGGCAGAGCGTGTGAAAGTGCTGTCTAAACTGACCGTGCAGGGCACAATTACAGGGTTGTTATATGCAGGCCCTGTGCACCACTTAATTGACTTGTTTTTGAAGCGATGAAGCTCCACACCCTTAAATCCTCGCTGGGCCAGGCTGCTCTGAGCTCACGGAGTCAGGCCCTGCCAGCCCACACAGCTCGAGAGACCTGAGCTTAACGAAGGCCAGATCTGCCCTCGCCCCCTTGCCCGGTCTCAGCCATCCTGACACTTGGTCCTCAGGCACCGACTGGCAGGAGGAATGCGCTCTGACAGTGGCCTGAAGTGGGACTCCCAGGATGAGCTGACGTCTCGTTGCAGCCAGGCCCTAGCGCTCCCTTGTCCCGTGTGCCCCCGTCGCCCTGCTTGGGGGCGGAGGGCACTGGTCCAGGTGGCCGGCAACTCCCCCAGGCAGAGGTTTCCCATGACCCACAGCCACTGCACCCTGCCTTGGGCACGGGCTCCAGGCTGCCTATCTGTTACCTTGGGGTCTCCCAAAGCATGTTGCAGCAGCCCGCATGTCCCTTCCCCAGGGGACTTTGTATATCAGTAGTTAAGCATTTATGGCAATGAGTATTAGAAAAGAATATAGGTGTCTCAAAAGAGGCCTGTCCTGACCAAGAATTGAAGGATTTGGGGACAGGAGTTTTTTAAATGGGTCAATTGAAAGGAATAATTGCGTGGCCTCAGTGTTCTTTAGCAAAGTGTATTTTTTACGGAGTGAGATGATTTAAAGTTGATTCAGTGACAAACACCAAGTAAAGAATAGAGCAGGTGATGTGCAGATATGGTAAAATTTGTGTTGGGAAATTGAATGACTGAAGTTTGGGAAACACTGTTTTCCCATTTAACGCTCACAACAATCCCGTGAGTAGGTGTTATTGTCTTGTTTTCCAGAGGCAGAAACAGGCGCAGAGAGGTGAGGCGAGTTGCCCAAGGTCACTCGGTGAGGGGGTGGAGGAGCTAAACAGTGGCCGCGACCGATCTTCAGGAGGGTGGTAGGGTGGTCCCTGCAGGACCACTGAAAGGGGGGGCAGTGGGGCCGATTCAGAGCTCACGTCTCCTCTCCACAGGGGAACTGTGCCAGTCAGGGACTGGTCCTCCGACCAGAAATGGTTGCATCAGACTGGCTGATGTCACGCCTGTGGCAGGGCAGATAGTGAGACTGACTGGGGACTGGGGGGAGGGGATGGTGGGAAGGAGAAGCAGGCAGATACAAAAGGCAGGCAGAGGCCTGCCAGGCTGGGCCGCACAGGGATCTAGGACCTGGAGGGGGAACTAAGTGACTCGCCCTCTGAGGTTCTTTGAAGCACTGGTCTGGCCTAGAATTGGCCTCCAGCAGGCCTGTAACACACAATCTGGCGATAGGTGAGGATTCAAGTCAAAGGAAAGCTGTAAACTTTGCAAACGGATCCCCCCACCTGCCCAGACCCACAGACACTGTCCCTGCTACAGCTGCCCCTCTCCTCTGACACACACACACACACACACACACACACACACACATCATGAATGACGTGGGGTCAGGGCCCTTCCTATTTGAACACCTTTTGTTCTGGTGCCTTTTGTAAAACCCTTAGGGTGTGCTTTCACCTTTGGAATGACTAGTTACTGATCTGTCTCTCTGTCTTTGTTCTATTGTCACCATAAAGTTTAATGGTTTAAAAGTCCCTGGCTGAGACTTGCCAGAGTGGTTCAAATAGAACAAACAAGTAAGGAGGCACCGGATGAGCTAGCTCTCTGCAAGGGGTGGATTTGCTGGGTGAAAAGCAAAGGGAGGGAGAGAAAGATGAATGAGGTGGCCTTGGCCTCAAGGGACTTGGAGCACCCTGAGGGGGAAGAGAAGGGAGCTTGCTTGAAGCTTAAATGACCAGCCAGCAGAAGATTTCAGTAAGACTTGTCAACTGAAGAAGAACACACAACCTAAAAGTCACGACTTGTGTTTTATTCAGGGACCTTACTAAACACTATAGCCCGAGAGACAGCCTCTCAGATGACTCTGAGGAAATGCTCCAAAGAGGTAAGGGAGGTGCCAGGATATTTGGGAGTTTCCATCGAGAAAAAAGAAATGTAGTCAAACATCAAAAGATTATTGCTAATCATAAAAAACAGATACCTCAAGTTAATGATTTTAGTGCCTTTCTATGTATGGGAAGATGCAAGAGTCTGGGCTCATTGAAATTATTCCTTTGACATGTATCTTATCTGTCCAGGGCCAGAGTATCCTTTTTTCTTCATCCTGAATTTTCCTCAGGGCACACTGTTGGGGAGGCTACAGTGTCTGATGGCTTGATGGTGGGCAACATTAGTTCTTTTTTTTTTTCAACATCTTTATTGGAGTATAATTGCTTTACAATGGTGTGTTATTTTCTGCTTTATAACAAAGTGAATCAGCTATACATATACATATATCCCCATATCTCTTCCCTCTTGCGTCTCTCTCCCTCCTACCCTCCCTATCCCACCCCTCTAGGTGGACACAAAGCACCAAGCTGATCTCCCTGTGCTATGCGGCTGCTTCCCACTAGCTATCTATTTTACATTTGGTAGTGTTTATATGTCCATGCCACTCTCTCACTTCGTCCCAGCTTACCCTTCCCCCTCCCCGTGTCCTCAAGTCCATTCTCTAGTATGGAGAATACTAGTATAAAGTCTGCGTCTTTATTCCCATCCTGCCCCTAGGTTCTTCATGACCATTTTTTTTTTTTTTAGATTCCATATATATGTGTTAGCATATGGTATTTGTTTTTCTCTTTCTGACTTACTTCACTCTGTATGACAGACTCTAGGTCCATCCACCTCAGATAACTCAATTTCGTTTCTTTTTATGGCTGAGTAATATTCCATTGTATATATGTGTCACAACTTCTTTATCCATTCATCTGTCGATGGGCATTTAGGTTGCTTCCATGTCCTGGCTATTGTAAATGAACATTGTGGTACATGACTCTTTTTGAATTATGGTTTTCTCAGGGTATATGCCCAGTAGTGGGATTGCTGGGTCGTATGGTAGTTCTATTTTTAGTTTTTTAAGGAACGTCCATACTGTTCTCCATAGTGGCTGTATCAATTTACATTCCCACCAACAGTGCAAGAGGGTTCCCTTTTCTCCACGCCCTCTCCAGCATTTATTGTTTGTAGATTTTTTGATGATGGCCATTCTGACTGGTGTGAGGTGATACCTCATTGTAGTTTTGATATGCATTTCTCTAATGATTAATGATGTTGAACATTCTTTCATGTGTTTATTGGCAATCTGTATATCTTCTTTGGAGAAATGTCTAAATGTAAGGCCAGACACTATAAAACTCTTAGAGGAAAACATAGGCAGAGCACTCTATGACTTAAATCACAGCAAGATCCTTTTTGACCCACCTCCTCGAGAAATGGAAATAAAAACAAAAATAAACAAATGGGACTTAATGAAACTCAAAAGCTTTTGCACAGCAAAAGAAACCATAAACAAGATGAAAAGACAACCCTCTGAATGGGAGAAAATATTTGCCAATGAAGCAACTGACAAAGGATTAATCTCCAAAGTTTATAAGCACCTCATGCAGCTCAATATCAAAAAAACAAACAACCCAACCCAAAAACATTAGTTCTTTACTGAAATGGAAGACAACACTTTTTGTTAGCAACTTGAAGATGACTGACCATAGAAGGGTGGTCACAGTGAAGTACATGACGTCCTCAGGGGCTGGAGCCCATCCTTGGGTGAAGGGTAGAGTGTCAGAGAGGGTTTCCTCTTCCTGGAACTGGTGCCAACTGAAGAAAGCTTGGTCTCACCTGTGTCATGTGAGGCTTAATGCACAAGTCACAAAACACATTCCCTGATGAGCCAGGTAAGGCAGGAGATATCAGTGCCAATAGACAGATGAGGAAGCTGAGGCTCAGGGAAGCATGGTAAGCTGCCCAAGACACCAGACTAAGTCAGTAAAGGATGCATCCAGACCCCTGAAGGCAAGGCCAAGCCAAAGATTGCGCTGGGCATGGGGGATGGGGAGGGCACAGGTGGTTACTCCTGGGTCTGCAGAAAAGGGACAAATAAAAGAAGGGAAGGGTAATAAAGTATGGTCTCTGCCCCCCAAAAGCAGCTGCAGGAGAGGCAAGCTCAGGTAATTCACAGCAGAGTATCAGAGAAGGAGAGGGAGGCCGGGAAGGGGGATATGCAGGGGGAGTGGGAGGGGACACACTTGTTGGCGGGGATGGGAGGGAGAGGGGCACAAATGATGGTTACCGCTGGTTGAGAGAGAAAGATTTCCGGTACTGGGTAAGAGAAACCTCAAAAATTTTCAATTCCAGAACTGACTTTCTTTTTCAGAGATCATTCAACTCTCTTTAGTTTTATCTTTTTTTTTTTTTTAATAAAGCTTTTCTTAAGTCAGTTCTATTCTTTTTAATACCTTGAAGTTAAGACAGGAAGGGAATAGCAGCTACTAGTCACCCAGTCCCTACCATGCTGTGGGAACACTGCTATGACCTCACTGAGCCTCTCAGCCACCTTCAGAGGCTTCTACAGTCATCCCCCATGTTATAACTGGGGAAACTGAGGCACGAAACATTCAAGTACCTAGCTCAAGGCCACTCAGCAAGCAAGTGGCAGAGCTGAGATGTGACCCAGGGCTGGCTTGTTTTGTCCGAAGCTGGTTGCCTCCGATACTGCAGCTCCAACACATGGCGCATCCGCCGCCTTGCCTCCACTGTTGCCCATCTTCACAAGATCCCTGTGACTTAGAGATTGCTCTTATTCTGAAGTAAACACTTTTTTTCCCCTCACTACAAAAGTAAAACATATCTATTTTGGAAATTTTTTAATGTGTAGAAAAACACAAAGAGGAAAATTTAAATTCTCTCTAATCCCACAACCCCAAACTAACCACTGTTAACATCTGGGGGAACATCCTTCCAGTCTGTCTTCTGTCTATCTACATGCAAATGTAGTAAAAATTACCGCCACACTCTGTGGTAATTTTTAACAGCTTTATGGAGATATAAATGTCTAAACTGGACATATTTAAAGTGTACAATTTGATGAATTTTGACACGTGTACATCTGTGAAATGCCACCACAGTCAAGGTACTGAACACACCTGCCATCCCCAACAATTCCTTGAGGCTCTTTTATATCCCTCCTTCGCTCCAGTCCCCTCCCAGTGAGGCTGTTACTGAGTGCAAGCTCACGACAGGCCAATAAATAGACGAGTTGCTGGGGCAAGGAATAGCAACCTTATTCGGAGAGTCAGCAGACGGAGAAGATGGTGGACTAGTGTCTCAAAGAACCATCTTCCCTGAGTTAGAATTCAGGCCTCTTTTATACTAAAAAGTGAGGGGGTGTGATTGGTTGCTGCAAACTTCTTGGTGAAGGAATCCTTTGTTCTCACAGTTGTCCAGGTAGGTCTGGCCACAGTGTTCCTATAAACCTCCAACAAGGCAAAAGATATTCTCTGTTCTGCAACTTTTTATGTCTATATGAATGGAAAAGTGTTATACCTTTAAAGATCAGAGCCTTGAGAATGGGCTATTCTATATCTTTCAGGCTGTAGGCAACATTCTTTTAGTTATTAACTTGTAGCAAAAGCAATAGCATACAAATGTTAAAGTAAAAGATCCAATATGGAGTTAGATCTATTCTTTGCAATTACAAGGTCAGTGTCACAGGCCTGGTAGCAGGCATCTGGCAAGGGCTTGCCTAAGCCCTGGCTCTCAGCCATGGTGTGCTTCAAGGAGCACGAACAATGCCACCTTCTGAGGTTAAAGGGTGCTTTTGATTTTGTCAGCCTCCTCCAGCAGTGTGACCTCCCAATGGACCTGCTCCCCTCCTCCCTGGGCTCTCAGCCCTCTACCTCTAACCAGCCCTGCAGACCTGCCTCCTTGGATCTGAATCTCCCAGTTCCCTGAGGTCGGCCCCACCTCCCCCTCGAGCTGTTATCTCTTCCATACCGGAAGGTTGCTGGGGTCCCCAGTCTCAGATGTCACAGGCGCGTCCTTGGCTTTTGTTGCCTCTCCAGGTGGAGTAGGAGCTGGGGTGGAGTCATCCGTCTTTGAGGGGGTGCAGCAGGTTCCCTGAGAAGTACCCACACTTGCTTTTTGCTGCTTTCGACAGACATCTTTCTGAATCTCGTTACTCACGCACTTTGGTGAGCAGATTTCCTGAGCATAATTTAGTCTTTTCTTTATGACTCAGGGCTCTCTTGGCAACCACATTTGCTCATGTCAGATGGCTGATGGAGTGTGCAGTGTGGGTGGAGGGGAGAAAAACCCCAGTGGTTTTACTGGAATCTGCTTTCTTGCAAAGGCCACACATGTCCTCTAGCCTCAGAAGGGGGGAGGTAGTTTTGTTTCTGCCTGGCCGATTGGCAGCCTAACATGCAACCAGCTTATTAGCTAACCAAGAGCTGAGACGACCATCTCTCAAATGGCTTTCTCATCCCGCATCAAATTAACATCATAGGCCCCGGATTTGTACAGTGACAGTTCTCAGTGCCCTTTCGCACACATTTTCTCTTCTGATCTTCACAATAACCCTGTGAGAATAGCAGGGCAGGTTCTCTTGCCCATTTTAGATTCCTGCTACACAGCAGTCTCAAAAATCGATTCCAGGTCCATTAACAGGCAGAATATAAACCCTTAAGAAGGGCATATAGGAGTATATATCTGTGACCTTGCGGTGCAAAGAATTTCTTGAGAGCACAAACTGTTAAGAAAAAGATGAATAAATTCCACTACATTAGAATGAAAGCTGATGATGATGTGTCAGTGTAGGTAAATCAATGGTAACAAATATACCATTTTGGTGGAGGACGTTGGCAGTGGGGGAGCTGTGCCCGTGTGGGAGGCTGGCAGTATATGAGAAACTCTCTGTACTTTCTGCTTCGTAATTTTGCCATGAACCTAAAACTGCCCCCCCCCCGCCCAAATAAGTCCATTTAAAAGAAAAAAAAGAGGGCTTCCCTGGTGGCGCAGTGGTTGAAAGTCCGCCTGCCGATCCAGGGGACACGGGTTCGTGCCCCGGTCTGGAAGGATCCCACATGCCGCGGAGCGGCTGGGCCCATGAGCCATGGCCGCTGAGCCTATGCGTCCGGAGCCTGTGCTCCGCAACGGGAGAGGCCGCAACAGTGAGAGGCCCGTGTACCACAGAAAAAAAAAAAAAAGAAAGAAAAGAAAATTTCTGTTCCTCAAAGGATGCTATAAATAAGGCAAAAAGGTGCAAAACAGAAGAAGATACTTGCAGCACACAGCCAGCGTAGGATTAGAGTCCAGAGTACATCAAGAACTCCTGGAAATAAATAAGAAAAAAGACAAGGAAAGTACAACCAGGTGTTTTGCAAAAGAGAAAACCTACATTGTCAGTAAACATGGAAAAATGCCTAACTTCATTAGGAATCGGGAAAAGGCAAATTGAAGACACTAGGAAGTACTATTCTACACCCACCATATTGGCACAGGGGTAGCAATCCGGGTTATCTTGCCGAGTATGTTAGTGCTCTGATTGTTGCTACCCAGTCAAGACTTGCATCTGCCTTCTAGACCCAAACGACAGTTCCCTATAGCATCCACCATGCAGGAGGTTCAGGTCAGCACCATTTGCCATGTCAAAAGATCTGTAAGTGAGCCATATAGCTTTGCAGAGTAAAATGGATAAATGGTGTTATGTCACGTCACGGAGCATGGCAGAGAAAATGAATAAACCTCAGCTTCATTCATTCACAAGTGAATTTCAAGAATATATTACTGAATGATGTATTCATTTCCTGGGACTGCCATAACAAAGTACCACAGACTGGGTGGCTTAAACAACAAGTATATTCTTTCACTGTTCTGGAGGCCAGAAGTCCAAGATCAAGCTGTTGGAAGGGTCATGCTCCCTCCGAAGCTGCTGGGAAGGATCTGTTCCAGGGCTTTCTCTGAGCATCTGGTTGTTCTTTGACTGGTGGCAACATAACTCCAGTCTTCACATGATGTCCTCCCTGTGTGTGTGGCTCTGCATCTGAATTTTCCCCTTTTTATACGTATGCCAGTCATATTGGATTAGGGCCCACACTCCCACTCTAATGGTGTGTAAAAAAAAAGATATATATTGTGTGATTGGAGATATAAAGTACACGTATGTAAAATATTTGTATGATACATAGGCATATGTGAATAAAATAAAAGCACACAGTCACTGAGAATCATCTTTTTCATTTTTATGCCATTGAATGGGAAAATACATCAGTATAAAACAAAGTGGGCAAATAAGACTCTAACAAAGTGGGCTAGATAAGAAAGATTGCCAAGGTAATAAAACTCAACAGTATGGAAAATAATGCATCTTTAATACTGTAAATTAACAGTTATTTACACAATTCATGAAAAAAGGAGCAAGATACCTTGACAGGGCAGTGGGGAATTCAAAGGTGAATAAAACAAAATTCCTATTTTCAAGAGGTTTGTAATCTAGTTGGAAAGAAAAGATAACCACCTAAAATAAGGTAATTAGTAATCTAAGTTCTAACAAGGCAGATTCCAAAAATAGTAACTAGTCTGTGTTAAAATATTTAGTTGATTTGGTCCATACAAGGCAAATAATTGGCTTCATTGATTTTCTTCCCTTATTTGTTGACTGAGTCAGTCATATGTTTTGGCATCATGTTGAATAAACCAAAACATAAACTTTATGCCGACATCCTGAGAGGTTATGGAGTAAATTGTAAATGGACGGCCTTTTTTTTTTTTTTTTAAGTGAGTTTTGCACGGTTCCTGAAGTTTGCTGGAGAGAAAGTGGGAAAAGATGCTGAAAAGAACATTTAGAGTAGAAATCCAAAAACCAGGTTTTCATACTGATTGCTAATAATTTTGTTGTCAAGTCACTTAGCCTCTCTGGATTTTTATTTTCTGATTTGTGAAATGAAGAGTTTGGACCAGGTGATTGTTTAGAAGTTCCCTAGATCTCCAGTGCTTGTGTCCACATTTCAGAATTAGTACATTTAATGGTGGCACAGAGGTGATTTGCCTGGAGAAGGTAATAACCAGAGGTGATGTTGAATAGGAAGGAGTGGAGGGGGTCTTGGAGGTAAGCAAATGGTGGACAGTAAGAGCTGAATATCAAGTTAAGGAGTTTACCTTTGATGTGGTCGTCAGTAAGAGATCCCTGAAGCCACAGGCTGATGTGATGAGTGCATATTTGAGGCAGACTGTCCCGGCAGTTAACTGTTGGATGAATTAAGGCAGAGACCATCTAGTGGAAGCAATGCCTTGCTACATTATTTTTAATCTTGACAGCCTCTCTGTGAGGTAGGTATTATACTATTTGACAATGGAGGAAACTCAGGGATAGAGAGGTTAAATGAAGGTCACATAAGTGGCAGAACTGAAATTTGAATTCATGTCTGTCTGACTCCAAGGACCCGGCTCTGCTCTCAAAACCACTATATTTTGCCTCTTCCCCAGCTAAGATACTGTTGCTTTTGGTTCAGAGGGTGTTGATAATAGGTGTTGGTTAGAGTAGACATTGCACTGAAAAGGAAGGGATTAAAAAAATTTTTTTTTAATTTTAATTTTATTGGAGTATAGTTGATTTACAATGTGTTAATTTCAGGCATACAGCAAAGTGATTCAGTTATATATATATATATATATACACACACACATACATACATATATTCATTCTGTTTTAGATTCTTTTCTCATATAGGTGTCATAGAATATTGAGTAGAGTTCCCTGTGCTATACAGTAGGTCCTTGTTGGTTATCTTATACATAGTATATGTATACGATATACTTATACATATACAGTGTGTGTATGTTCATCCCAAGCTTCTGCTTTATCCACCCCCCCTCAATTTCCGCTTTGGTAACCATAAGTTTGTTTTCGATATTTGTAAGTCTGTTTCTGTTTTGTAAATAAGTTCATTTGTATCATTTTTTAAAAAAGTAGATTCCACATATGAGTGATATCATATGGCATTTGTCTTTCTCTGTCTGAGTTACTTCAGTTAGTATGGTAATCTTTAGGTTCATCCATGTTGTTGCAAATGGCATTATTTCATTCTTTTTTATGGCTGAATCCCACTCTAATGACTTCACGTTAACTTGATTACCTCTACGAAGACCCTATCTCCCAAAAAGGTCACATTCTGTAATACTGAAGGTTAAGGCTCATGACACAATCTTTTCTTGGGGGTGACACAATTCAATCCATAACAAATTTAAAAAGTGGCAGAAATACATTTAATGAGATACCATTTATATAAAGTTTAGGAATACATAAATACTTCAAAGTTTGATGAGAGGGGAGTGGCCAAGATGGCAGAGTAGGAAGACGCTGAGCTCACCTCCTCCCACAGGCACACCCAATTACAGCTACTTATAGAGCAAGTATTGCTAAGAACGACCTGAGGACTAGCAGAAAAGATTTTCCACAACTAAAGCTGTAAAGAAGGAACCTACGAGATGGGTAGGAGAGGTGGAGACAAGATATAGTCAAGACCTACACACCTGGGTGTGCAACCCACAAATGGTGGATAATTATAATTGCAGAGGGTCTCCCCAAGGAGTGAGGGGTCTGAGCCCCATATCAGGCTCCTCAGCCTAGGGGTCCTGCACTGGGAAGGTGAGCCCGCAGAATGTCTGGTTTTGAAGGCCAGCAGGGCTTGCATTCAGCAGGGCTGGAGGAAACAGACTCTACTCTTAAAGGGCTCATGTGAAATTTCACACACTCCAAGACCTTGTGCAGAGGCAGTAATTTGTTAGGAACTTGGGTCAGACCCACTTGCTGATCTTGGAGAGCCTCCTGGATAGGCAGGAGGCAACTGGGACTCCCTATGGGGACATAGATGTTGACACCAGCTATTTTTGGGAGCAGTAGTGTACCTCAAGGACACTGTTGCTGGAAAGCACCATTTTGGAGTCCTCCCCCTAGCCTGTTAGCAGCGGGGGCTTACCCACTGACCAGTGGGCCAGCACCAGCCTCAGGGCCCCCAGGCCCTGCAGCCAATCCCCTAGAGACCTGACCCTGCCAACCAATGGGACACCCCATTGGACAGCCCTGGGGCACCCCAGGCCGCACGGCCAGCCATGCTGGGACCAGCCCTGCCTGCCCACCAGTGGGCTGGCAGCCTCTGCACGGGGCAGGCCCTGGCAACCAAGTGGGCCAGGGGCCAGCCCTGCCTACCAGTGCACCCACAGTGGTCAGCCCTGCCACAACAGAAGGGCCTATACAGCTCACAGAGCGGACACCCTAGAGTATATAACTCTGGTGACCAGACGGGAGTGTGCTGCTGGGCCCCATAGCCTGTCTCCTACATAAGGCCACTTCTCCAAGATCAAGAAACGTAACCAACTTCCCTAATACATAGATATAAAAACAGAGAATTGGGCAAAATGAAGCAACAGAGGAATATGTTCCAAATAAAGGAACAAGATAAAACCCCAGAAGAAGAGCTAAGCAAAGTGGAGATAATCTACCCTATAAAGAGTTCAAAGTAATGATCACACAGATACTCAATGAACTCGGGAAAGAATGGATGAACACAGTGAGAAGTTTAATGAAGAGTTAGAAAATATAAAGAAGAACCCAACAGAGTTGAAGAATAAATAAATGAACTAAAAAATACACTAGAAGGAATTAACAGTAGATTAGATGATACAGAGGAACGTATCAGTGAACTGGAAGACAGAGTAGTGGAAACTACCCAAGCTCAACAGAAAAAAGAAAAAAAGAATTTAAAAAAATGAGGATAGTTTAAGAGACCTCTGGGACAGCATCAAGGATACTAACATTCACATTATAGGGGTCCAAGAAGGCGAAGAGAGAAAGAAGGGGTCAGAGAACTTATTTAAATAGATAATAACTGAAAACCTCTAACCTGGAAGACCTGAATAGACATTTTCCCAAGAAGACACACAGATGGCCAACAGACACATGAAAAGATGCTCAGCATCACTAATCACTAGGGAAATGCAAATCAAAGCCACAATGAGATATCACCTCACACCTGTCAGAATGGCTATTATCAACAAAAAAAAGTGTTGGCAAGGATGTGGTGAAAAGGGAACTCTTGTACACTGTTGGTGATAATGTAAATTTGTGCAGTCTCTATGGAAAACAGTATGGAGGTTCCTCAAAAATTAAAAGTACCATACGATTCATCAATTTCACTTCTGGGTATTTTTACAAAGAAAACAAAAACACTAATTCAAAAAGATATATGCACCCCTATGTTCATTGCAGCACTGTTTGCAGTAGCCAAGATATGGAAGCAGCCTAAGTGTCCTTTAGTAGATGAATGGTTAAAGAAGATACAGTATATATACACGAGAATACTACTCAGCCATAATAGAGAATGAAATCCTGTCATTTGTCAACATGGATGGACCTTGAAAGTATTTTTTTTACCATATAATACTAGTGTTTATTTTTATTTTATTTACAGTAAGTCCCCTACATACAAACCTTCAAGTTGCAAATTTTCAAAGATGCAAACGTGCATTTGCATGTCCAATCATGTAAGTTAGTTCACGTGTCTGGCGTACATTGTCACATGCATGCATCCTCTATAAGTGGTTGTGCTTTTGTGTACTGTATAGAGTACAGTAGTACAGTATTTTTATTTCAAGCCCAGGATGTCTGGAAGCAAGCATAAAAGCAGTGGTGATGTAGCTGCTACAGTACTACCCAGACATCACTGGATCATTTTTTCAAGAGGGTAGAATGAATTGAATCCAGCTAGGAGCCAGAACCTCTGCCATCAACATCAGGCGTGAGTGAAACTGCAGCTTGCCCTCCGTCTCCTATTGCTGACGACCCTTCAGCTCTACCACCTCCCACCTCCTCTCCCTCCTCCAGTCAGTAACTCTTCTTGCCTGTTCATACCATGCCAGCCCCTGGATGCCAGCTGTTGTACTGTGCTACTGTACTTTTCAAGGTACTGTACTGTGAGATTAAAAATGATTTCTTTATGTTTTGTGTTTGCTTTTTATGTATTGTTTGAGTGAAAAGTGTTATAAACCTATTACAGTACACTACTATATAGCCGATTGTGTTAGTTGGGTACCTAGGCTAACTTTGTTGAGCTTACAAATAAATTGGACTTACAAACGCGCTCTCAGAATGGAACTCGTGCATATGTAGGGGACTTATTTTATTTTATTTTTAATTTATTTTTTTATTGAAGTGTAGTTGATTTACAATGTTGTGTTCATTTCAGCTGTATAGCAAAGTGATTCAGTTATACATATATATACATCCTTTTTTATATTCTTTTCCATTATCGTTTATCTCAGGATATTGAATATAGTTCTCTGTGCTATACACTCGGACCTTGTTGTTTATCCATTCTATATGTAATAGTTTGCATCTGCTAACCCCAAACTCCCAGTCCACTCCCCATCCCCACCTACCCCTTGGCAACCTCAAGTCTGTTCTCTGTGTCTATGAGTCTGTTTCTCTTTCACAGATAGGTTCATTTGTGTCATATTTTAGTTTCCATATATAAATGATATCATATGGTATTTGTCCTTTTCTTTCTGATTTACTTCACTTAGTATGATAACCTCTAGTTCCACCCATGTTGCTGCAGATGGCATTATTTCATTCTTTTTTATGGCTGAGTAGTATTCCATTGTATTTATGTACCACATCTTTATCCATTTGTTGGTCGATGGACATTTAGGTTGTTTCCATGTCTTGGCTACTGCGAATAGTGCTGCTATGAACATAGGGACGCACGTATCTTCTTGCATTATAGTTTTCTCTGGATATATGCCCAGGAGTGGGATTGCTGGATCATATGGTAATTCTACTTTTGGTTTTTTGAGGAACCTCCATACTGTTTTCCATAGTGGCTGCACCAACCTAGATTCCCACCAACAGTGCAAGAGGGTTCCCTTTTCTCCACACCCTCTCCAACATTTGTTATTTGTAGACTTTTTAATGATGGCCATTCTGACCAGTGTGAGGTGATACCTCATTGTAGTTTTGATTTGCATTTCTCTAATAATTAGCAATGTTGAACATCTTCTCATGTGCCTATTGGCTATCTGTATGTCTTCTTTGGAGAAATGTCTATTTAGGTCTTCTGCCCATTTTTTCCACTGGGTTGTTTGTTTTTTTGTTGTTGAGTTGTATAAGCTGTTTGTATATTTTAGAAATTAAGCCCCTGTCATGGACCTTGAAAGTATTATACTGCGTGAAATAAGTTAGACAGAGAAAGACAGATATCATATGATTTCACTCATATGTGGAATATAAAAACGAAAACAAGTGAACAAATATTACAAAACAGAAACAGACTCATTGATACAGAGAACAAACAGGTGGTTGCCAGAGGGGAGGGGAGTGGGGGAGGAGTGAAATAGTTGAGGGAGATTGAGAGGTACAAAATTCCAGTTACAAAATAAATGAGTCACAGGGTGAAATGTGCAGTGTGGGGAATATAGTCAATAATATTGTAATAACTTTGTACGGTGACTAGATAACTTTGTGATGGTAACTAGACTTATCATGGTGATTGTTTTGTAATTTACAGAAATATCAAATCACTCTGTTGTGTACCTGGAGCTAACACAGTGTTCAGGTAAATTTTACTTCAATTAAAAAAACCAAGTTTAGTGAAAAGGAAGGGAATGATAGATGGCATATTTGGAATAGTGGATACTCCTGGGTGGAGGGGAGAGGGACGTGATTGGGGACTTCAGATGCCTTAGTAGTCCCTATTTCTTAAACTGACTGGCAGGTGCATAGTTTGTTTTAATATCCTTTATAACATATACGTTATTTTTATTTGAGAAGTAATTCACCATAAGTGCAAATTTTTTAAAAGAATCAGAAAAAAAGACTCAGAGGCAAGTATCCACAACACTTTGGAGGAGTTTTGCTATAGAGGGGAGGAGTGAAATGGGGTGATGGCTGGAGGAGGACGAGGGAATTTTTCGCATTTTATATGGGAAGAGCTAAGTTCAGAGAGGTGAAGTGTCTCACCCAGGCTCACACAGCTGGCCTGGCTCAGCTGGGAATGGCACCCAGGTCCCTGTCCCCCAGCACAATGCCCTTTCTTCCCCCACATCTGCTGCCTCTTTCTCGTGGTCATCATCAGGGTCCTTGGATACTGGCCCTCGGGTTGGTTCTCCTACTCCTATGGGAATTCCGGGATTCAGAGCCTTGGAGCTGGAGGGACCAGTGCTATCTCTTGACACACTTGACCAAACCTCCCTGTCACTTGTCTCTTACTGTGATATGAAACCAGTTTCCAGACCTGTGCAAGGTCGTGTATCTCTTTTTTATTACGTATGTTGAAGTTTGTTCAGGGTCCTCGTGACTAGTGAGTGGTGTGGTAAAAACACTGCAGCCATTGGTGGTCAACCTGCGCTCAAATCCTGACTGCATTTGCTATCAGTTTGACCTTTGGCCAAGTTCTTTACCTTTTCCGAGACTCATCTGCCAAAGGGGGCTAATGCCTGCATCCCAGGGTGGAACTGACGACTGAGGGAAAGAAGGTGGGTGCCCAGCACAAGGCCTGACACACAGTAGGTGCTCAGTGAAGGTAGGGCCCCTTCCCTACCCCATCCCCACTCCATTTCTTGCACAGGGCAAGCCTAGGTCTTCTCTGCCTCTCTCTGACCAAGAGCAAACCACCCAGCCACGTGCCTGCCCGTGGAGCGCCTACCTGTGTTGTAAACCTAAGACCAGGTTTTTCTGAGTTTACAATAGGAGAAGGGTCTGAGCCACTGTCCGGGAGAGTCTTACTGGCTCCTCCTGAGAGCCAGGATGTGGTCATGAGGCATTTTCACTGAGGCTGTCAAAAGATGGCCCGAAATGACCTCGCAGCTGTTCTGGAAGCTGGCGCTTGGTCCAGTGAGCTGGAGAATTTACTCTCAGCTGTTACCCCAACTCTCCTGGGGAGATGGAGCAAGCTCAGTTTTGGCTCAGACCATCCATCAAGAAAAAATAATATTATTCCCCTTTGTGTGCCCCATTTTCTTTTGGACAGAGTTGGATGGGGCCATCTCTAAGTCCCTTCCAGCAACAGAGACTCTAGACTTTTTTTTTTTTTTAACATCTTTATTGGGGTATAATTGCTTTACAATGGTGTGTAGACTTTTTGTAAGATGTCATTTGAACCTACAAAGTTACATCATAGAGACACAGGGACCCTTTTTTACTTTGCTTAAGTTCCAGAGCATTTAGTTCTCCAGCACCTGCAGGAGTCAAATCTAGCAGAAGTCAAAGGAGAGAAAGTCTGGGGCCTTCTGAGCACTGGAAGGGACAGAGCACAGATCACGGGCCAGGTGTGCCCTGTGAACAAAATGGGCGTCAGGAGGCCCTGGTCAGTGCGTGCCGTCGGCCTCAAGATACTCAGAGTTTGACTCAGTAATTTCACTTCTGGGAAATTATTCTAAGGAAATGGTCAGAAATATGGATAACAGTATATACAGAAGAGTGTTATCACAGTACTGTTTAAAAATACTGGAAAACTTTATAAACAACCTAAATGTTCAGAAATAGAAGACTAGTTGAATAAATTTTATGTCCATATGATCACATACCAGGAAGCTATTAAAAATCATGTTACAGGAGATTTTGGAAATACTTACCATACATTAAGTGAAAAAGTAGTATATATAATTGTATCCATTGAATGCTATAAATTACAGATGGATAGATAGGTGTACACACAGGTACATGTCCAAATTACAGAACGACATGTATCGTGTTAGCAGCAGTTGTCTCTGGGTAGTGGGGTTATGGGTAATTTTTATTTCTTTATGAGTTTTTATATGTAATATCTGAGATATGTCTTTTCCTCTTTAAACTTTTCTGTAAGTCCAAGATTTTTAATATATATATATATATTTTAAAATTATTTATTTATTTATTTATGGCTGTGTTGGGTCTTCATTTCTGTGCGAGGGCTTTCTCCAGTTGTGGCAAGCAGGGGCCATTCTTCATCGCGGTGCGTGGGCCTGTCACTATTGCGGCCTCTCTTGTTGCTGAGCACAGGCTCCAGATGCACAGGCTCAGTAGTAGTGGCTCACGGGCCTAGTTGCTCCGCGGCATGTGGGATCTTCCCAGACCAGGGCTCGAACCCGTGTCCCCTGCATTGGCAGGCGGACTCTCAACCACTGCGCCACCAGGGAAGCCCATAAATATTTCTTTTACATGCAGAAAAACACAAAATGTCATTAGGATTTTTATTTTTAATAGTGGTAAAATACACATAATATAAAATTTACCAACTTAACCATTTTTAAAATTTTTATTTATTTATTTTATACTGCAGGTTCTTATTATCTATTTTATACACATCAGTGTATATATGTCAATCCCAATCTCCCTATTCATCACACCACCCCCTGCCCCCACTTTCCCCCCTTGGTGTCCATACGTTTGTTCTCTACATCTGTGTCTCTATTTCTGCCTTGCAAACTGGTTCATCTGTACCATTTTTCTAGATTCCACATATATGCATTAATATACGATATTTGTTTTTCTCATTCTGACTTACTTCACTCTGTATGACAGTCTCTAGGTCCATCCATGTCTTTGCAAATGACCCAATTTCATTCCTTTTTATGGCTGAGTAATATTCCATTATATATATGTACCACATCTTTTTCCATTTTTCTGTCAACGGGCATTTAGTTTGCTTCCATGACGTGGCTATTGGCTGTTGTAAACAGTGCTGCAGTGAACATTGGGGTGCATGTGTCTTTCTGAATTATGGTTTTCTCTGGGTATATGCCCAGTAGTGGGATTGCTGGGTCATATGACCATCTTAACCATTTTTAAGTGTACAGTTCAGTAATGTTAAGTACATCCACACTGTTGAATAACCAAACTCCAGAACTCTTTCCATCTGGCAAAACTGAAACCCTACCCACTGAACAACAACTCTCCATACCCACCCCTGTAACACCATTCTACTCTCTGTCTCCATGTATCTGACCACTTCAGGTACCTCATGTCTTTGTCTTTTTGTGGCTGGCTTGTTTCACTTAGCCTGATGTCGTTCAGGTTCATTCATGTAGTAGCAGGTGTCAGAATTTCCTTCCTTTTTAAGGCTGATTAATAGTCTGTTGTATGTATACACCACACTTTTTATACATTTTTCTGTCAGTGGACACTTGGGTTGCTTCCACCTTTTGGCTATTGTGAATATTGCTGCTATACATGGATGTACAAATGTCTCTTCAAGATCCTACTTTCAGTTCTTTTGGATATATACTCAGAAGTGGAATTGCTGAGTCATACGGTAATTCTATTTTTAACTTTTTGAGGAACAGCTGTACTGGCACAAGGGTTCCAATATTGTTATTTTCTTTTCCTTCTTTTTTTTTTTTTTTTTGATAGTAGCCAAAAAAAAGTCATTTTAAAAAGAAGACAGGCTAAGCTGAAATTCTGCCCATACCCTCTGAGTACCAGATAATGACTCCTGGGCTAGGTGCAAAGAGCATACATAGAAGTTTGTTACAGAGTCTCAGCCTCCCTGGAGCTTGTGGACCAGCCAGGAGACTTGTTCTGGCTGTGACTCATCACTGAGGACCTCACTGGAAGGACCATTTGCTAAACTCATTTCAAAGTGGGGGCATTCAGGAAAGCCTTGTGCCAGAGCTTGAGCTACAGGGGAGGTTTGTAACCTGCCCCATAGCCACGGGCTGTAAAGGGGTGCATTCAGGCCTGGCCTGGCAAGTGCAACAGGGTGAACCATGGCACACTTATGGCTTCCTTGCTTCTGGCATCACTGCCATCCTGGCCTTCGGTCTTCCTGGCCTGGTCCCCGGGGCTGAAGCAGGAGGAGTGGGGCTGGGTTGCCCCCAATCAGAGCTGCTCCCAAAGGCAGTGTAGAGAAATGGAGGTCCCTGGGCAAACTGGGGCATTGACAGGGACCTGTTCTTGGGCGCTGAGGAGGGTCAAAATAAGTCATGAGTGGGCAGCAGAGCAGTAGGTGGGAAGCAGCCATGTCAGCCCTGTGCATCTTTCCACAGACCTGTGAGATGGCCTCCGAGATGGTTGATGCCCAGTGATGCTTCATGTCACAGAACTTTCCGCATTTGCCTTGAAGTTGCTGGAGGCAGAGTGATGGCCTGGCTGACCTCTGGAGGGCCCAACCAGCCCAAGGATGTCACTTTATATCTCACTCTCATGCTGGTGCCTATCAAATATTTATGTGTACGGTACAGTTTATTATACGTCTATTTTGGTTTCTGTCTCTGAGACCAGAGGGTCCCTGGAACTTCCTTTATATGGGATTGTTAACATCAGTGGCTCCTGTCCCTTTTCCTGGCCCCTGAACCTTCTGCTGGGGGTCTGAGGTGAGGCAGAAGGCACAGTGAGGGACAGGCCATTGTCACTGGCCCCAGACTATCGTAGGGCAGCTCTTTCTCACGCTGGGGAAATTAGCATCCATTCTGGCTTGTGGAAACCCACAGTTACTCCTGATGACTCTTAGCAGACAGAACTAACTCTCCTCAAGCAGAAGTAGGGCGCGTGACACATGGTCACTGGCTTGGGGGAGGCCTGCTGACCCCTTTCCCACAGGTCTGCTCTGTGCCCGAGTCTCCCAGAGGCAGCAGCTGCCCTTCGTGCAGGACCTGAGGGGCCAGCAAGGGGGTCACACAGGGCCCTGCGCCCAGAAGGGCCCCACCCTCAGTTTAAGGCTCTGCTGTCACTGAAATTAATTTTTAATAAATTCAGCTGGTCCTGGTGGCACCTCTTCCACGGCAGCTCTGGAGGACTGCTCCCTAGGGCGGGAAGGACAAGACCACGCTACACCCACACAGCCTCTGCCACCTCTGTGAAGTCCCAGCATTTTCAATTAGCACAACACATAATTGTCACTATACCCTGCCTCATTTTAGACTTATTTGCCTACATGCAGCATTCTGAGAGCAGACTGTACCCTCCTAGGGCGAGGGCCAGGCCTCCAAGCAGCAGAGTGCCTGCCACTTGACAGTTGCTCAGTAAATGCTAGTTGAAGTACTTCTGAAGACTTCAAGCCAAGTCAACTTTTTAGTGGCAAAGGAGAACAAAACGGATGACTCCTGATTTTAAAGAGTTAGATTTTGTAAGCAAAGTACATGGGAAATAAGATGATCTTGGTTTATGCAAAACCATAGCTGGTCCATGGCTGCATTTCCACATTGCTGCATCTCTAGAAAGGCACTGGTATTATCGGATACCTGCTGTCTCTGGGCACTGTGCTCGGTGCTCTAATCCAGCATCTCCTATTTAATCCTGCAACCTCTTGAGGTCTGTGAGGCCCAGAGAGCTGAGCAGCTTCCCCAGGGCCACACACTGACCAGAAGAAGAATGGGGATTTGAACGCAGGTCTGCTTGACTTCAATGGCCTCCTTTCTGGTGTTTTGATCCTAGGGAAGGGCCAGGGACGGTAATTGAGTGAAGGAGGAGGGGACGGCTTCCTATAAGGAGCAGTCAGTTTAGGACCAAACAGTTGAGGAATATCTGAATTAGGACCTGTAAAATCTTGACTCATATGTATTCCTGCAAAGTGTGATGTGCAAAGTGTGGAACTCCCCTTTCCTGCCAGCAGGAGGGAAGATATAATAACATTTACCTCATGGGGTTGCCCTGAAGATCATTTGAGACAATTAGTGATAACTGAGATGATTGTATCAAGGGCCCAGACTTTGGTGACTTGGATTGCCTTCCCAAAGTGGGGCCTTACAGTTTTCTGGAGACTGTTTCAGCTCCACTTCGGCATATTAACTTAGTCTTTTCCAAAAACGTTCACCACTGAGGGTCTCACCTCTGGGCTTGGTTGCCTTCCCAACGTCCGTTTCCCCTTTCTTCCTTACTAATAGAACCCTGATTTTGTTTGGTGCAATAGAACGACTGACAAGCCTAGGCCATGATCATGGCAACCCCGCGCTCTGCTTTCCCAGCCTGCGTTGCGGCTGAGGGAGACCACGTGACCAGCTCTGGCCAATGGGACTAAGGTGGGAGGAGCGCTCCCAGGACAGGTTGCCTGCTGCAGTTCCCTAGTCTTTTCTGCCTGGGTTGAAGAGTTTCCTGATAGTTGAAACCGCAGTAACTATATTTCCACGGAAAAACGCCAAGATAACCACAGAGATGCCAGCCCTGACGCCCTTGAGCGCCAGTCCCTGCACACTTTCAGATATTTTATTTTGTGAGACAAAGAAGCCATTATTTGTTCAAGTGCCTGCAAGTCAGGTTTTCTGTTGCTCATAACTACATTTATACTTGACTGATGTGTGGCACTTCCTTCTGCTTTTATGTGGGAGGGATGCCCTAAGGCTCTCGAGGAACGCTGGGTCCTGCAGTGTGTCTCTCCTCTCCTTATTCAGACTTTTGTGGGAGCGTTTTGTGCTCTTGGAGCCTTGGGGGCATCCTGGTCTTTCTCTGACCACCCAGTTTACCCCATTTTTCCCTCATCTTTTCTGACCTCAATTTTCCATTTCCTTTGGTCAATCCCCTCCCCCCTAAATCATCTTCCTATACTACATACTAATTCAGTGTCCACTTCCTACATCACGTGGCACATAAAGAACACACACACACACACACCATACACCTCTCTCCTGGCCTTTTTGTCTTTTATTTTTGTCTTCTTGACAAATGGAGAGCCACAGATCTAAAATCCAGTGTCCTGATTATGCTTCTGCCCAAGTCCATCTGCTCTTGCCAGATGGAGTGCTTTTAATCCACATATAATTTTAGAGACAGGAGAGGTTACCACAGGGACCAGAGACATTCACTGGTGCACAGAGAGCCTGTCCTTTCTCCCTTCTGCCGCACCAAGTTATGCCCAGCTGGCCTACCCCAGGGGATGTATCCAGGAGGGTATGAGAGCAGAGAGCCTCTCCAGGATTCTCAGTGGAGTGCTGACCTCGGAGGCCAGGACGCCCAGGCCACCCTGAGGGCTATTTGGGGATACCTGCCCAGGTCCCACCCCCTCCCGAGCAGGCCCAGAGCTGGCCAGAGTGGCTGATACTTAAGGGAATCAACTATTTTCTTCTGCCTAGGCTTACTGCCCTTCTGGCTGAGCAGGTCCTCACCCACTCCAGTCCTCAGCCCTCTCCAGTGCAGGCAAGTGAGGGTGGTAGCTTTGCCACTGAAAGGGGTGAGCTATAAGGAGCCCCTGGGGGGTGGCTCACTGCAGAGGAGGAGGGAACGGCCCCCTGTCTTGTGGGAACACTTTCTCTACGGGAACTGCCACCCTACCTGGCTGATCTCGTGGGTTATGTAACCTAGGTTGCAGGAAGCAGCTCCTGCTGTGTGGGCCTGCCCTGGGGACCAGAAGCTCTGGTTCCTCAGCCACACCGAGGTGCCTCCTGACGCTCCGCAGAAGGTCTGAAAGCTTTCCTGGCTTCCCCTATTCCTGCCTGCTGGCACCTCTCCCATCCTGGGGAGCCTTGCTGAGGTGGCTGGGGGTTGGGTAATCAGGGCTTTCTCCTGTGTGTCAGGAGGCTACAGGCTCCCAGGCTCTCCCTTCGGGCACTCCTGGCTCAGGTGGGCTCAGTGTGTGGTCTGCAGGGCATGGCTGAAGGTCAGGAAAGGGGCAAAGGGAAGGGCACCCCACCTTTAAAGGTCCCACACCTGAGCGGGGTCTCAGACTCCACCGGGGGCGGGGGGGCTCCTGCATGTTTTGGAAAGAGGCCTAGTTCTAGTGTCAGAGTCCCGAGTCGAGACCTGACCATGTGACCTTGTTGCTTTACCTCTTGGAATCTCAGCTTCCTTCCTCGTGAAAGTGCTGCATAAACCACAGGGCCAGCAGAGGAGGACTTCTGTAGTCAGTGGGTGCTTCTCTTGTCCACCTTCACACAGTGGGGACTCCCTCCTCTTCTGTTCCCTTGGTAGGCCCTGGAAATAGTTCCTTGTGGAAGCTTCCCACATATCATATCAAACAGTGAAACAAGCTTCCAGCCCACATTAAATATTTTTTGCTGTAAACATTTGCAAAGTTTTTTAAAAGTTGCTCTATACATTATTTGACTATAAATAACCTACTGCACTTTGACTGGCTGATTCTTCAGTGATCGTGGTGTGCTTTGGAAATTCTTAGAAAGTGAGAAAAGCTACCAAGAGTTCTAAATGTAGTGCCATTGTCTTGAATTCTGAATGAGTGAATTTGCAAGCCAATTAGTAAACCATGAGCAGTTTGGTGGGAGCATTTACACCATGGAGATTGCCGAGCACTACAAGTCAGTGTAGTGTTAATTCATACTCCCACCTCTCGACTGATTTATCCCCGACCACTGGGAGACTGTTTGTTTTAAATCTTCCTGGGTGATTCAAATGGGTAGCCCCCTATCTGGAAGTTCAAGTCTGGGAGTCCACCGAGATGGGCAGTAACAGGGACTCTGGCTCAAGGGGGACCCAGACTCACTTCAGTTTCATCCAGCAAGGATGAATCCCTGCAGGAAGGAGGGAGTGCTCCCTTAGGGAAGTGTTCCCCACCTCCAGCCTCAGGCCTTGTTCTTGGTGAGTCCTAATTTAGATCAAAGTCTCCTCAAAAAGGGTTTAATCGCTATGTTTTTATATTTGCACTGTAAGTAGTTGGTTTGCTTTTATTGTTTGCTGCTGCCATTTTATTCACTACCCTTCAGCCTATTTATTGTGTTTATTTTACTTCTCTTTTTATCTTTCACTGTTAACAGTGAGTAGAGGTGAGGAGAACTGGCCCAGCAGAGAGGAACTGAGGGCTGCAGGGAGCTCCTGAGGCTCTGCTGGGCCTTCCTGCTCCTGCAGCAGGTGGCCAGAGGGAAGTCCTTGATCTTGAACCCAGACGGTTAGGGTCTGCAGGTGGCCCCACTTTCAAAGTGAACTCCCCGTGATTCTGGCCTCTCCGGGCCGAGGAAGTCTGTGAGCCCAGGAGGCTTCCTCAAAGCGGCTCAGGACCTGCCCCACAGAGCCCACAGCCCTCAGAAGCAGTGGGAAATGGGGCAGGAGCCCGGGGCTATCAACAGGGTCCATCAGGCATGGCACGTTTGATGGTGGAGTAGAGCAGACCAAAGGAACAAACCAGATTCGTGTGTGTCAACAGGGACAACTCTCGAGACGTGCTGTGGAGTAAAAAATGCAAGTTGCCAAACCACGGGTGGTACGTGATGCCATCTATGTGAAAACACCCTCACAAACACAGTATATTTTGTATAGGTTTGTGTATCAATATAGGAATGGAAATGTCTATGTTTTTTAAAGTTCTGGAGCATACATATCAAATCCATAAACAGTAGTCACCCCTGGGGAGGTGGATACGGGGATAAAGATTGAAAGGGATGGACAAAGAAACTTTAGATTTATCAGTAAGGTTCTAATGTTTTAAAAGAAAAAACTCATTTATATATGTAATTGAACTTTTTTTTTTTTTTTTTTTTAAAGTCTAAACTTCTCTGTGTAAAGGCAAAGCATGGGGTTTGGTGTTGGAGGGTGTGGACTGAAGCCCTGCTCCACCCCTTGTTACTCCATGCCTCTAGGGCTGTTGTTGAACCACCTGCCTCAGTTACCGCCTGGGTGAATATATATATATGCTAGTTATAATTAGCGTTTGTTTTAAAAAAGCAGTCTAGAGTCTCTGTAAAGACAGGCTCAAAATACATCCAAGTTCTCTCCCCAAGGACAGAGAAAAGAGAGTGATCAGGAAGGAGTCACTTGAGTCTCCTAAGAGTAGGTCCTGTGAGACTAACATTACTTCTTTCCCTTCCCTTCTCCTCTCCTTTACTCCCAGGAGAAGGGAAGGGAAAGCAGCAAACATTTATGATGGCTTTACGGTGCCCCAGGCTCTGTAGTGGGTGTACTCAGAGCTCATTTTCCAGATGTGAACCCTGAAACAGGTTCAGCGATGTTGAGAAGCTCACCTCAGGGGGACATCGAAGATCTGGATGCAGATCTAGATTCACCCAAATCCTGAGCAGCTCACAGCAGAAGCAGCAGCAGCAACATCCACTGCTACCCTGGGATGTCATTTAATCGTCATAAAGAAAAGTTTTATTACTCACATTGTATAAGTGAAAAAAAATGAGATGCAGGAGACGTGGAGTAAGCCAGCACAAAGTCACAGGTCTGTCTCACACCAAAGTCCAAGCTCTTAACCAGGCTACTCTATGGCCTCCCTCCTCTTCCTACCATCTTCCCAGGCCCAGGAGATTCTGGCCTCCCTGCCAGGGAGATTCTATCAGAATCTCTAAAAAGTGGAAAGGGATTGAGTTATTTGTAGTGAGGTGGATGGACCTAGAGTCTGTCATACAGAGTGAAGGAAGTCAGAAAGAGAAAAACAAATACCATATTCTAACACATATATATGGAATCTAAAAAAAAAAAAAAACAAAGGGTTCTGAAGAACCTAGGGGCTGGACAGGAATAAAGATGCAGACGTAGAGAGTGGACTTAAGGCCACGGGGAGGGGGAAGGGTAAGCTGGGACGAAGTGAGACAGTGGCATGCACTTATAAATACTACCAAATGTAAAATAGATAGCTAGTGGGAAGCAGCTGCATAGCTGCGGCTATGCCTAGTTGGGAGATCAGCTCGGTGCTTTGTGACCACCTACAGGAGTGGGATAGGGAGGGTGGGAGGGAGACGCAAGAGGGAGGGGATATGGGGATATAAGTATACGTATAGCTGATTCACTTTGTTATACAGCAGAAACTAACACAACAATGTTAAGCAATTATACTCCAATAAAGATTTAAAAAAAAAAAAAAACATGGAGAGGGAGAGGACAGCCACATACAGCTCCTGGTGGCAGCCACCACTCTAGACTGGGTTAGTGGATCAGGTTGACTGGTTTATGGGGGTGGGTGCATGGAATCCCATGGCCACCTGGATTGCAGCAAGATTTTTTTTTAAATTTATTTATTTTTGGCTGTGTTGGGTCTTCATTGTTGCACATGGGCTTTCTCTAGTTGCGGGGAGCGGGGGCTACTCTTTGTTGCAGTGTGCGGGCTTCTCATTGCGGTGACTTCTCTTGTTGCAGAGCGTGGGCTCTAGGCATGCGGGCTCAGTAGTTGTGGCTCACAGGCTCTGGAGCGCAGGCTTAGTAGTTGTGGCACATGGGCTTAGTTGCTCCTCAGCATGTGAGATCTTCCTGGGCCAGGGATTGAACCCGTGTCCCCTGAATTGGCAGGCGGATTCTTAACCACTGCGCCACCAGGGAAGTCCTACAGCAAGACTTCTGATAGAGGAGATCTTCAGACATGAAAGGACATGAAGGAAACATGGGAGACGAAAACCGATACTGCTTGTATGGTGGGTTGAATTGTGTCTCCTAAAAAGATATGTCGGAGTCCTCACCCCTGGTACCTGTGAACATGACCTTATTTGGAACTCGGGTCTTTGCAGATGTAATCTAGTTAGATGAACTCATACTGGATCAGGGTGAGCCATAAATCCAATGACTGATGTCCTTATAAGAGGGAAATTTGGACATAGAGACACAAAGAAGACACACATAGAGGGAAGAATGCCAAGTGAAGATGCAGGCAGACATGGAGTGATGCAGCTACAGTGAAGGAACATCAAGGATTGCCAGCAACCAAAAAAAGTTAGGAAGAGACAAGGAAGTATTTTTCCCTAGAGTCTTTGGAGGGGACATGGCCCTGCTGACACCTTGATGTAAGACTTCTAGCCTCTAGAACTGTGAGAGAATGAATTTCTGTTGTCTAAGTCGCCCAGTCTGTGGTAATGTGTTCTGGCAGCCCTAGCAAACTCAAACAACGTGGTTGCTCCATAGCTGATTGGGTAACATATCAGCTATGTTGCCCCTATCATGCGGACTTGGGAAGTGGGACAAAGGGCTTTTTCCTTGACCCTAATTTATTTTATTGTCCTCTTGGATGAAAATAAAGAAAATATCTGCCAATCAAATAGGTGGTTTATGCAAAACCTGGAGAGATGGTTAGTACTGAAGACAGGATTTAAATTCATAAACACCTCAATGAACTGCAGTAATGGACCAAATTTTATAAGTTGAAATTTAACAAGGACAAAGTCCTTTATTTAGGTTCAAAGAACCAACTGTGAGAATGCAAAATGAGGAACCCCTGGCTCAATGACAGCTCATATAATACAAGGTGTTGGCCGCAACTGAATATGACAACAATGCATAGCATAGCATAACAGTTACTAAAAAAGCTAGTACATCTTTAGGGTGCTCTACCGCCAAGGAGAAATAAGATGAGCATCCTATGGGCCTCTGGACAGGTCAGGCCACATCTAGCACTTCATTCAGCTCTGGGTGCCATGTTTCAGTATTTTGACACTACTCAGCACCCAGGGAAAGAGAGCCAGGAAACTGAGGGGTCCAGAAACTGTCATGCAAGGATAACCAGGGGATCTAGGCTTGTTTTCCCTGGAGATAAGAAGATGTGGGGACAGGGGACATGTCTTTAAACGCTAACAGTTCTCGTGAAGCAGAAGAAACGGGCCAACTGGGTAGTGTTCTAGGAGAAGGCTCCTAACCAGTGGCTTATACACTGATGATGAGCAGCCATCTCAGTTTTGGGGCACAACTGTTGATTTTGCAGCATTTGTCCTCTCTTTTTCCAATAACGGCACCCAGATTTCCTTTGTGAAACCACTCCACCCCCACTTTCTCCATGGTTCCCTGGTGGGCATATGACTCAGGCTTAGCCAGTCAGAGGGCTCAATCCCTTTGGCCATAGCAGTCTGCTCAGGGATGGGCATGTGACCCAAGGCACATCACTGAGTGTCTATCCCAGGCATATTGTTGCAAATACCGGGCAAAGACTGTCTCCTTCCATTAGGATAATGAAGCTGGTCGGATAGAAACCTGGAGGTGCTGGAGGCCAGCTTGCCAAGATGGGAAAGGAGCCTGCTTGAGAATGAAGTCAACACAGGAAAAAAAGACAAGAAATGGAGACAGAAAGATTTCTGCTGGCACCATGTGACCGCCTGGATCCAGCCATGACTGAAGCTTGCTTGTGACATGACACAGTACAATCCCCTTTATGCTTTCATCAGTTTGAGTTGAGGCTTGCTCATTTGCAATCAAGTGTCCTAACATATCACGAGACAGCTGCAAGAATAGCAAACTGTCTGATGACATCGTACAGAAGGAATTATAATGGTCGACATTTAATGAGCACCTTCTATATGTAGAAATTGTGGTAGATTTTTATTTACAGTTTAACTTTTAATAGAGTTATACGTGCACATAGTTCTACAAGTTAAATAGTTCTGTTAAGACTTGTGAAAACAACTGTCTCTTGTGACTCAGACCCCATTTCCAACTCTTCAGAGGCAATCACTTTCAACTTTTCAGCTAATTCTTTATCTGTTGACTTTTCACTGTGGAAGATGAGGATTTAGCTTATTTTCATTCTCCCTGTCCCCACCTCACAGCACACTTCCCATGCCCCATTCCTCTCCATTTAGTTCTGTTGTAATTTGTAGGTCAGTATTCACTGTTTATACTTTTAACTTTGTAAACTCTATTCACAGCTTATTAGTATACTGTGATTACTTTTTCTTGCACAACATTTTGTTTTTGCTAGAGTTAACAATTGTCTTACATTTTTCGTTTGCTTAGTCGTCTGTATACTTGTTACTAATTCAACCCCAAACTCTCTCCCATGTGTGCAAATCTCTAGTCAATATGTTCAAAACATTAGGTGGTCTGTCGGTGGCATCTTCCTTAGCAGACCTTCTGATGGGCCCCCGTGTGGACCAGTCGCCCTCTAGGCTTTGGCCACAGCTGTTATCCTGGGACCTCCCCTCATCACCAGCTAGAGAGTCCCTTTGCTCCTTGTTTTATTCTTCTTCTTTCTGGGTTTACTATCTCTTGTTCAGAGCACATCCTCGAGTACTTTCCTGAGAAATGGGGTTCACGGAGTTAAAGGTTTGAGATCTTCTCTGAAAGTGTTCTCACACTCACATTTTTTTTTTTTTTCGGTACACGGGCCTCTCACTGTTGTGGCCTCTCCCGTTGCGGAGCACAGGCTCTGGATGCGCAGGCTCAGTGGCCATGGCTCATGGGCCCAGCCGCTCCGCGGCATGTGGGATCTTCCTGGACCGGGGCACGAACCCGTGTCCCCTGCATCGGCAGGCAGACTCTCAACCACTGCGCCACCAGGGAAGCCCCACACTCACGTTTAATTGCTGTAGGTTGGATATCATTTTCCCTCAGAATTTTGAAGATCTTGTTCCCTTGTGTTCTGGCTTTCCAGAGTAGCTATTGAGAAGGTGATGCCATTCTGATTCTGGATCCTTTGTATGAAACCTGTCATTTTGTTTTGGTTTGGTTTTGCTTCTTCAAAGCTTGTAGGATCTTCTCATTATCCCCAGTGAGCTGCCCCAGCAGATCTAAAGATAAATAAGTCAGTCCCCAAGGAGCTCCAAGGCCAATGGAGAACACAGGTGGTTACTGTGTAACAACTTACCCCCCAAGTTAGAGGCTTAAAACTATAAACATTTGTTATCTCATGGTTTCTATGGATCAGGAATCTGACATAGCTTAGCCAGGTTCCTCTAACTCAGCGTCTCCATTCCAAAACCAATCAAGTGACAACTAGGGCAGCCATCATCTCAAAGGCCTGACTGAGGGGAATCTGCTTCCAGCCCACTCTTGTGGCAGTAGACCCACCTCAAGTCCTTACTGACAGTTAGCCAGAGACATCTGTTCCTTGTTGCATGGGCCTCTCCATAGGACCATTCCAAAATGGCAGTGTGCTTCCTCCAAAGTGAGGGCTCGGACACGGAGAGCCCCAGTCAGCAGCCACAGACATTCCTTTTGTAACCAATCTCAGAAGTTACATCCCTTAACTTTTGCCACATTCTCGTCATTAGAAGGGAGTCAATGAGCCTAGTCCACACTCAAGGGGAGAGTGTTGCATATGGAAAAATACCAAGAGGCAGGGGTCATTGAGAGCCATCCTACTAGCGGCCATCTACCACAACAGGCAAATGGGTGATTAGAGCACAGGGGTAAGTGCCTAGAGAAGTGAGTGCAGGTTCTGCCTGAGGAGATCAAGGAGGGCTTTCCAGAGGAAGAAGCTTTGGGTTGAAATGTGAGAGATGAGTAGGAGATATCCCAGGTAGACCAGGGGGTAGAAGAGCATCGCAGGCAAAGAAAAAATGTGCAAAAGCCAGAGCTGTGGAAAGGCTCAGTGGGTTCTTGGAGCAACACGGCGGAGCATGGAGCAGAGGGCTGAGATGCAAGGCCCTCCCAAGGAGTTGGTGCCTTATCTTGGAGGCGCCAGGGGACCATGACTAGCTTTCAGGGGCGTGAGATGACCAGGTTTGTGTTTCAGGACACTCTCTAGGTGCTGAGTAAGTGGGAGGGCTGGAGGAGCAGAGGCGGGAGGCCGGGCACAGCGAGGAAGCTGCGGCAGTTGTCCAGGTGAAAGTGGGGACGCTGATCTGGGGCGAGGTAAACGTCACCAAAGGGGCCTCTACAGTGTCAGTGACAAGGGATTCAGCCTGTCTGTGAGCCAGGTGAATGGAGGAGGTGGAGAAAGGAGGAAAGGGTGAGAATGGAGGGAGGTGTTGCCCAGCCCTGAGCCGGTTGACTGGTAGGCAAACAGTGAGCGGGCAGGGTCTTGCTCCTGCGTTATGGGAAGGTTCACAGGGTTGGGTGGTGACCTTGGGAGGCTGGGAAGAAAGGTCAGGGTGGAGACGTCAGTGCCATTTTGGGGCCCCGGTTTGGTCCCAGGAGGCCCATCTCTAAGTCCTGTCGATGGCTCTCCCTCCGTACCTTTTAGATGGCTGCCCACCTGTGGCTTAGAACTCCAGCCCACCCCAGCAGCCTTCAGAGCTAGGCCTACCTTTGCCCTTCTGAAGTTCATGGAAGACCTTGAGCCTTTGAACTAACAGCCTTATCGCCTCCTCTTCCTCTATCTGACTGTGGGCAAGTGAGTCACTTTTCAGTCTTCTGTCTATAAAATGAGGGCCTGGGACCAGCTGCTCCCCATCATTCCTGCCCATGCTGACTTGCTGGGATCCCATCTCTCACCCATCTCTCTGGGCTCCATGGGCTCCAGGCTGTTTCTGTAGCATGCGTTCCAGCTACCCTGATGGCTACCTGCTTTCCTCCTTCCTTCTGCTCGGGCCTGCCCTGCGGAGCCCGGAGGGGCTGCAGTGAGCTCAACTCCTTTTCCTTCTGCACACAGTTTTTGAGGTTTCGTCTTGTTTCCAGTGGAGCACTTCGGTACTGGGACCAGGATGTTCTGGCCTGGGATCTGCCCAGCATACTACGAACCATCAGGCAGGCAGAGTCTTGCAGTCCACCCCCTTGCTCCAGACAGAGCTACTTTCTTTATCAGAGATAATCTTTAAATAGGTACAGAAGAAAAATTCACACCTTCATGGTAACACGTTCATAGTTTACAGATCCTCAGTGGTGAGGTTCTCTGGTGGATGTAGCCTAAATCCTTCAGGGAGCCATAAAAGAGAACAAAGCTGCCCTCTAAGGGCTCCTGGATAGAAGACTCAGACGGGGGCCGGCCCCACTCAGCTTTCCCTCTCCAGAAGGAGGCCTTCCCAGCAGGCCTCCAGGTGGGAAGGGGACCCTTCTTTGCCCTCCTGCACTCTCTGACTAGGCCCAGCACACACCTGCCTTGGCCCAGAGCTGCAGTTGCCTTTGGCACCCAGAGGGTCTGAGGATATTATGTAACTGATCTTGGCCAGACATTCTGGTTCGGCAGGTACAGCCTGCAAAGTTAAAAATTGTTCTAAAAATGCAATGCAGCTGCCTAAACACACAGCCCTGGAGGAGGAGGCTGGCAGGCAGAAGCCACAGTCAGCCAAAGGAAGTGTCTTCCACGGGGACTTTGGGTCCAGTGCTCTGACACCAAGGGAGACATCAAACTCGGGGACCAGTGGTACATGCCTGCTCCCCAGAGATAGGTTTTGTGGCTTAACACCCTCTGAGCTTTCTTTTTTTTTCTGGCTGCGCTGTGCATCCTACGGGATCTTAGTTCCCCAACCAGGGATCGAACCCATCCCCCCTGCAGTGGAAGTGGGGAGCCTTCACCACTGGACCGCCAGCGAAGTCCCTGAGCCGTTTTCTTTAGAACCTACTGTGTCTCCCTGTGAGAAAGCTGCTCTGGCCCCGCCTCCTCCATAATCCCATCCAGTCTCTACCTGTGTCTGTTTTGGGGTCTTGCTTTTTGTTCTTTGATGTCTTGTTCCCTTTCCATACTTCTAGGCACCTCTGACCTTCCTCTACTTCTTTTCTGGTCCCTTCTCTTCTTTCTTTTCCTTTTTCCCCCTCCTTGCTTCCACTCCCCTCAACCCACTAAGTAATGGGGATGGGAATTCCTTTTTCCCCCTCCTTAAACTCTGCCCGCCTTCCTAAGCCCCTGGGACTTGTCCTGGTAGAGGGAGGAAGACTCTGGTCCCTCCAGCTCTGATCTTGGGGAAATCCCTTCTCCTCTCTTGGCCCCTGTGAAACGGGGACAATAATATCCACTTTTTTTTTTTTTTTTTTTAATATCCACTTTATTTGCTGCTTCACAAAATGTTTGTGAAAATCACAAGAGGCGACACTGACTTCTGTACACATATACAAGGGCTTAAAATTTTTTTTCCTTCAGTTCATTAATTTGTTACATATTTGTTAAGCACCTATGATTTGCCAGACATTATGGTGGGTTCTGGAATATATAAGGAAAGATACTGATGGAGTAGGCCCTGAACCTGCTCATTAGAATCACAGGCAGGGCTTCAGAAAAGACAAACTCCCAACCTCCACCCAGACCTACATGTCAGGGTCTGCAAAGATGGGGCCTAAGGAGGCAGGGGTAGAGTCTGTGTTTTTACAGCTTCTCAGGTAGGCCCAACCCTCAGGCTTGGAAACCAGCGTGCTGATGAGGGAAGGAGCTGAGGGTGGGCTGGGAGGAGGGAGGACAAAGCCAAAACCCACACTGGGAAGACATAGACAGGCAAAGATGAGGATGGCAGAGGAAGATGGTGGAAGAAGCTGGTGACAGAGAACCAAGAGGGCATTTTTCTCTTGCCTCTTGACTAGGTCTGTCCAGGTATATCTGTTGCCAGACTGGCCAGCGATTAAAGGCCTGTGATGGAGTCCTTTAAAAAGTAATGAAGGATTTCCCTGGTGGTTCAGGGGTTAAGAATCCACCTGCCAATGCAGGGGACATGGGTTCGAGCCCTGGTCCAGGAAGATCCCACATGCCGCGGAGCAACTTAGCCCATGAGCCACAACTACTGAGCCTGCATGTCACAACTACTGAGACTGTGTGCCACAACTACTGAAGCCCACGTACCCTAGAGCCTGTGCTCTGCAACAAGAGAAGCCACCTCAATTAGAAGCCTGCGCACTGCAACGAAGGGTAGCTCCCTCTCGCCGCAGCTAGAGAAAACCCATGAGCAGCGATGAAGACCCGATACAGCCAAAAATAAATAAATAAAATTTTTAAAAAAGTAATGAAAAGAATCACAAAGGAAATGTAGTAGTTCTAATCATTTCTTCATGATGGGTGGCTTTCTCCCCTCAGCTAGGATATTTTATAGGATATTTTCTCACAGATCTGCCTTCCCCTATTTGTTTCGTCTAGAGGACCATTCTAAAAGTAGCCCTACGTTTTCTACTTTTTCTTGGTATACTTATAAATAAAAATTAGGGTTTGTTTCTTAAATATTCGTGATATTTATTCTGATGTTTATGAAGCAATTACTAAGTTTTGTTGCCTAGAAATTTAAACTTATGCCCATTAAGAAATGAAGGAACAGTTAAAAAAAAAATCTAATGCCTCCAACCATGATGATTTCATATACATTTTTTTTTTTAACTTTAAAAGGGTCCTTTAGGAAGGAACATAATCCGATGTTCAGTAATTCATTCTACTACAGTATCTTTTTTTTTTTTTTTTTTTTTAATGTGGGGTCTTCCCAGACCGGGGCACGAACCCGTGTCCCATGCATCAGCAGGCGGACTCTCAACCACTGCGCCACCCGGGAAGCCCAGTATCTTTTTTTCTTCTGTTAAATTTAAAGTTAAAATGAATATCTGTAATTTTTAAATGTTAACAGTGACTTTGTTTTTCATGCGATAATTATCTGAGTAGCCAGGCATTGTTGATGGTAGGAGTAGTGAACAAAACAGATGAAGATTCTGGGAGAGTTGCATTCCAGTTGGGGAAGGATAATAAGCCAAATTAACTAGATGAAATAAGAGCAAGGTTAGCATGGTAGATACTAACAAAATGCTAAGGAGAAAAAACAAAAATCAGGGATGAGAAATACAAAATGAGAAGGAAGATGTGTTAGAGTTTTAGGTAGTGGGCCTGGAAGATCTCCTGAACTTTTTAAACTTTTCATCGCAGAAAATTTCAAACATATGCAAAGTTAGAATAATAAAACAAATACCTATATATCCATCACTCACTTTCAGCAAATATTTAATTTTGCTAATTTGGTTTTATCTAGTTTTCCCCAATTTTTTGTTTATTTTTTTGCCTTGGGGTTTTAAAAAGCAACTCTGAGATTTCACATTAGTTTTCCTGTTGATGCTCCAGCAAGCATCTTAACTGATAAGCTCATTCTAAAAATTACATATTTACCCTGCTTTTTCACACCCCATAAAATGAACAATAATCCCTTAATGTCATCTAATAACCAGTCCATATTCTCATTTCCCAATAGATTCAAAAATATATTTTTACACTTGGTTTTGAAACAGGATAATAAAGATTAATTCTAAATGATAACATAGATTTTAATACTTTGTTTTTCAAATTTTTTACCATGAACATGTATTGCTTTTATAATTCTTTTTTAAGTGTAATTTTTTTTTTGTGGTACGCGGGCCTCTCACTGTTGTGGCCTCTGCCGTTGCGGAGCACAGGCTTTTCTCACGGGCCCAGCCGCTCCGCGGCACGTGGGATCTTCCCGGACCGGGGCACGAACCCGTGTCCCCTGCATCGGCAGGTGGACTCTCAACCACTGCGCCACCAAGGAAGCCCCTTAAGTGTAATTTTGAAAGGAAAATGAATAGATGACAAACTGGAGAAGAATTTTGCAGCAAATAAGACAAAAAATTAGGTTCATAAATAACTAATCAATACTGATAATAAGCAAGGAATATGAGCTAAATTTCTTTCAAAAGGAAATTAAACAGTAAATAAACACCATGCTGTACCAGATTTAGTTAACCATATTCAGTCATATTAACACCAACACTAAAGCTCTCTGCAGAGTTGGTGGAGACCCGCTCACACACTGCTAGAAAAGTGAAGACTGTTACACTGGGGAACAACAGGACCATAAAGGATTAAGAAGGTATAAACAAGGGAGGGATAAATTGGGAGATTGGGTTTGCCATATACACACTACTGTAAATAAAATAGATAACTAATAAGAACCTACTGTATATATAGCACAGGGAATTCTACTCAGTACTCTGTAATGGCCTATATAGGAAAAGAATCTAAAAAAACAGTGGATATATGTATATGTATAACAGAGTCACTTTGCTGTACACCTGTACAGAGTCACTTTACAACACAACATTGTAAATCAACTATACTCCAATAAAAATTTAAAACAAAACAAAACAGGAAGGCTATAAACAAACATGTATTTATCTTTAGCTGCAAAAAGAAGCAAACTAAATATTCAGCAATAAGAAAATGAATAAACAAATAATGGTTCATCAACTTGATGGACGATCAACCTGCCATTAAAAATTCTATGTGTGGGGCTTCCCTGGTGGCGCAGTGGTTGAGAGTCCGCCTGCCGATGCAGGGGACACGGGTTCGTGCCCCGGTCCGGGAAGATCCCACATGCCGCGGAGCGGCTGGGTCCGTGAGCCATGGCCGCTGAGCCTGAGCGTCCGGAGCCTGTGCTCCGCAATGGGAGAGGCCACAATAGTGAGAGGCCCGCGTATCGCAAAAAAAAAAAAAAAAAAAAAAAAAATTCTTTGGGGGAAACATAA